>NC_052614.1:51108895-51291292 GCF_016545825.1 Eucalyptus grandis
TTTTGGTTATCATTAATAAGCGCAATAGTTACACTCCTCATTTGAAGAAACTCTGCCATCCCAAAATTCAAGAATTGAAGAATTTTTTCTTTTGAAATTTGCCCATACAAATTATCTTGGATCTGGCAAAACAACCAAAGGAAAAGAAAATGACGATGAGAGAAGAAATGTACAATCGGCAGTGAGGACTCACTCAAGGAAAATGATAGAATAGGGCAAAAACAGGATCCGCTTTGATCCAATTTATAAACAAATTCAGATGACTCTTGCTTGAATGAACTATACCGATCATGTTTCATTGTTTGCACTTCGAAAACAACGAAACAGTTTCAACTATCATGATTCTGTTCTGCTTCTTTCGATTTTGCTTGAGACCCTGAATTTATTTTGGTTTTATCTCAGATTCCTGTCCTATACGAACACAATCCTGTAAATTTAGCTGAATAATACACTCACTTTGGATTTCATGTCACTGTATATTAGTTAGTCGATGCAAGCATTATGCAAAAAATATTACCTTACCAAGTTTTGTGAATCTTACTCTGTCCATTCCATCAAGAAGAATATCTCCTTCACATGTATCGGCTCCTGTGTTATCTTAAGCATCTGCAATACATCAAATTAAGTGACATTCCATGATATCTCAACACACGTATTAACTGATGATAACGCTTTATTTCTATCATAGTAACCGAAATAGTTCACTTATTTTACCATATGGTCCCAAAAGACCCAAAGATTATCATATCTAGAAGAAATTTATATCATTTTCTTTCATGTCATTGACGAAAACAAAAATTTCCTGCTTTCCTGCAGCCATGGAGAACAAATTGAATTGGTTGTTAGAGAGGTATTGTGTAAGCTTAATGCCAGAAATGTGGATGTGCCTGAATATTGGGTTGAAGATCATCGTCAAATAGAAGACATACTAGAAAAGTTGGAAGTTGACTCTGATGATGTATGTTTCCTTGGTATTCATGGAATAGGTGGCATTGGTAAAACAGTCTTGGCAAAGGTTGTGTTCAACAAAATATCTTCTCACTTTGAAGGTGTTTGTTTCCTCAACGACGTTCGAGAATCATCACAACATGGTCTTATAAACGTGCAGAAAAAGTTATTAGCAAGTTTTGTGGGTCCTGTGATTGCTGATCTTATCAAAGACATTGGAGATGGGATGAAATCAATCAAGAGAGTATGTCATACTAAAAAAGTCCTCATTGTTCTAGATGATTTAGATAAGCAAGAGCAACTCAAAAAGCTAGCTGGAAAATCAGATTGGTTTGGTTTAGGCAGTAGGATCATCTTCACCACTAGGAACTTAGAGGTCTTGAGTACTCAAGTGGAATCATCTGGTGAAGAGGTCCTAAATCAACCCAAAGGAATTTTGGCTTATGAAGCTCATGAAATGAAATACAATCAAGCACTTCAGTTGTTTTGTAAGCACGCATTCAGGAGAGACTCTCCCCTAGAAGGATATGATAATCTTACAGAGAAAATTGTTCGTAGAGTGGGTATGCTTCCTTTGGCTGTTGAGGTCATAGGTTCATTTCTTTATTGCCAAAGCTTTGCCTTGGGGCAATATTTTGATAAACAAAAGCTATGGGAAGGTATGTTGAAGCAGTTAGATGATGGTCCTTTTAAGGATGTTCGAGATGCATTAATGATAAGTTATGAAGGATTGGAGAATAAGCAAAAAGAAGTATTTCTTGATATTGCTTGTCTTTTCACCAACGAGGACCAAACATATCCAATTATCATGTGGGATGACTGTAATTACCATCCTTACCTTGCAATTCCAGTCCTCTGCCATCGGTCCTTAATAAAAATTGGACACGACAATAAGTTTTGGATGCATGACCAAGTTCGAGATATGGGAAGGCACATCATACGTGAAGAATATCCTCGCAAATTTAGTAGGGTGTGGATTTATAATGATGCTATAGAACTACTGGGGAGAAAACAGGTAAATTGGAAGAGTATGTCACACAATTTCCTTTTTGAAGGAGAAATTTGTTGAATTTGTTCTTTTTACTTTGTAGTTGGCTTTATTCAACTTTCTATTTGTCTTGTGAGTGAGATAGCTCTCTCTCTCAAACATATGGGTCAAAAGGTCTTGTAAATTGTTGGAGAGAGACTAGACCGATTGCATGATAGTTAGCTTCGTTTTCTAGATTCTGTAGAGTAAAAAATAGTTTTCTGGAAATTCTGAAACCGCATAGTGCTCTTTCGAATTGAAGCTGACAATTTTCGTTAATGGTGGTAAATGAAAACGTGTAAGTATACTTGTTGGGAATAGGCATGTGCCAGGGTAGGTTCCCTATTGCAGAAATTGCTTACCAATGTTCACATGCTTTGTTTCTTTATAGTTCTGTAAGAGTGCTGAGTGTTGTGCTCTCAATTAATCTAGACTTCTCTGTTGGCAGACAAATCAAGATGTAGAAGTACTAAGCCTGACTTCCGATGGCTGCAGCCGAAATATTGTACCAGAAGAATTAGCTGCTCTACCAAATCTAAGATTCCTTCGAGTTAAAGGCATTGATTTTTTTGGCAACTTCAAGAATCTTGTTTTGAAGCTATGTTTGCTTTCTTGGAAAGTGACGCATAATAAATTTTGTGCGGAGAATTTTCATTTTGTTAACTTAGTTGTGCTAGACCTTTCAAGGAGCAATATCGAAGATGATTGGGATGGATGGCGCCAATTCCAGGTATGCCTTTTTCTGTTCATCGTACCGAGAGACCAAGAAGAGCATTGTATGGATAGAGAATCCGTGTCTTCTTTTTATATTCACCGATCATTCATGCATTGTATATATGGTGTCACGCTTTCTTGATCCCACATGAATTTATCGACAGAAATTATTTGGCGAGAGTAACATCTAGCATTGACAACAACCGCCTAAATGCATTTAAGAAAAGAGAGAGGAAGCTATAGAATCACATCAGTTTGATAAAAATTGCATGCCTTATTGTATGACTTCCAAATCATCTTGACCGAGTAAACAAATGATAGATTTCTATTTGAATGTTCCCATTTCGAACTTCTATTTCTTCTGCTTTCTCTTTTTCCACTCTTTTTCTACATACATGTCAGCGATCGTACTCATGATCTGATTTAATCTTTTACTATTTCTTCTTCATCAAAATGTGCTATGTGCAATTACTGCAAGATTTTGCTGAATTATTAAAAAAAAAGAGTAATTATGTTAACTTTCCCATTCAGATATGTACCCTGGGATGATCGATGCGATTCATTCATTTTAATTCAATTTCTTTTCCGGCAGATGACAAAGAATTTGAAAGTTTTGGATTTAACGGGGTGCACGAAACTGACGAGGACACCCGACTTCTCTGACTTCGTGTCTTTGGAGTTGTTAATACTTTCTGGCTGTGTCAAGTTGATCACGATCGACGGCTCCGTCGGTAAGCTCGAGCTCCTGAAAACTTTGAATATCGAGGGATGTCTGTATCTCGAGCAGCTGCCCGCTCTGCATTCTTCGACGCAAATTGTCAGGGACCGAAATACTGGACTTGTTGAGAGCCTCAAGAGGGAGCTGACAGAGACTTTCACGAGGCAAATAAAAGAGAAATTGAATTTCACCTGCTCTAAAGAGAATTTGAAGACCACCTGTGCAGAGAAGTGGAAGACCTGCGTTGAGGTGTCATTGAAGACCTTCCTTGCAGAGAAACCTAATTTGAGGTGTCGCCGGGTGTCATTGAAGACCTTCTTTGTAGAGAAACCTGCTTCGCCGGTAGGTGTAGTGTAGTGCATCCTGTAATGCCATGGGTCTCCACGTCTCCACTGTACACATATTAACACAATACATATTAACACATATTATTCGCTTTGGACACTAAATCATCGCGGTTTTGTTCCTCTCAAGGCAAGATTAACTACCACATACAATTAAAAGGCGCATTGGCTTATAAGGCAGCCCAAAACTCGCTCCCTAGGTGATGTGGGACAAGAGACACACGTCCGAGGACCGAGGCACAGATGCACTGCCATCCCTCCTCCCCGCGCACCGCCACTTAGGCCGTCACACATCCAGCTCCTCCAACCGGAGCCAAAAGGCAAAACAAAAGGAAGGGTGCTTCTGGAGGCACTTGACAATCTGAAATTTTGGTCAAAAATTACATTAGAAGTGGACCCTGAAATCAGTTATATAACTTCCAAAGTCTATTGATAGGTAGGAGAGCCAGATTTTACCCATCTCCCGGGCCATTAGTGTTCTTCATGGGAATTGTTATGCATATTTGATCGTATAATGTGACATCTTCAGATGCCAATTTCGATTCGTAAAAGAAAGGCTCTCTTTCGTGGCTAAATTTTAGAAGGGAAATATATATGAGAGGAATATTTCATCGACCACGGTGCAAATTATTATCCATTTTAGGAACCCTCCCCCAAAAAAAAAAAAAAAAAAAGCGTCCTGGACCACTTTTTTTTGTTATTTCGGATGAAAAGACATGTACTTCGTGCCATGGTAATTATGTTATAATTTATTCCCCAAATTCAATTTTTGCTGCATTTTAATAATCAGTTGATGTTTTGTCCGATTCTTGTTTGAACTATTTTTAGATGGATTATCCATGTTGTCGAGGATATCTTTTCAAGGATATCTTTTCAAAACTCGGGAGAGGCGCTAGGTGTGTTAAGTGTGACTCGGGGTGGTGGGTCCTAGAAGACCTGGGGTTTACGGCGCGGCTGTCGGCTGCAAACCGGTTCCTCCAAAAAAAAAAAAAAAAACAATTACGTAAGTGTATAGGGACAAAGAAATCATAACTGTGCCTAGATTTTTTATATCTCTTGTGATTATGCATATATCTAGAAGATATAATCAGCCTTTAAATGTATATATCATTGATGGATCATAGTTGATTATCTCGGTACCTCATGTAATAAAGCCAATAAATAAACTCATGTATTCTTCATTTTTATCTTGAGAAAATAAATAAATAAAGACATTTTTTATGCTGATTGTTAATTATCTTGACTATTTTAAATTACATGTTTGTAGACTCTGTTATAACATGACGCTATTATATGTCTTAAAAAAAAACATGATATGCAAAAACTTTTGGATAAAAATTTGAAGTTGAAATCCTTATTTGGATTTTCTTCATATGTAGTGGATATTTGAGTGAAGTTGCACGAGAGAACCTCCAACGTCGGGATTGTGCACCAGTGAGTCTCACCTAGTTGTTTGTACCGACGTGAGTTATGTGGTCCATTCAACTTTAATTATCTCATAGATCTTGTTAACGATTATCGTGGCTTAGGGCTATCAATGAGGACTATTGAAATCTATTGAAATATGAACCAAATTGAATTGATCCGAATTTAAAACTTAAGTTTTGCTTTTCAGGTCAGGTTTCCATTTGGTTCGAGTAATAAGTAAAACGACGGGCTTCTAAATGTTTGATTCTAATTTGGGTCATGAACCAGAACCAACCTAAACACAATACCGACGCCATCCATCTCACCTAAAGTAATTGCATGTTTTGGGTTGACGCCATCAATTACATTGGCCATCAGTTCCTCACCATTGCAAACACCATCCATCTCACCTCCCTCGATCGGCTTGTCCCTCCGCACACGGACTCGTGCCTCTCCATCACTCCTTCTCTATAGATGTCAATTCCCGCAGCCTTCATCGTTAATTTGGGCAAGGGCAGACTTCATCGGTGGTGGCCCTCATCCACATCGAGGGCCTCCATCGGTTTGGCACAATCACTAACCAAATTGGCTCATGTCTGCCTAGATGCAAAGAGGTTGCACAGTCCAGTCTCAATTCAACGTGAAGGTTGCCAGCAACATCAATAGAGCTTGAAGATCGTGATGGCAAAACCCATGAGGTAGCCTACTCCATTAAGATAAATAGAGAATTTAATCAATTAAGACAAATTAATGTTGAATAGAATAAGTCAAGATCAAAGTCTGCACAAGGATCAAATTCTAGAACAAAATTCAGAATATGTTATGTGGTAAAACAAACTTTAGAAGCACTCAACGAGTGTGCAATAGACTTTAACAAAAAATAATAATAATAATTAAGGGTTAAGAGAAATTGCATATAAAGTTTATAGTGATTAGACATTCTTCCACGTTGACAGCCTACTAACTAAATTCCACTGTATGATCAACAAGATTACTTTGAGTACAAACACTCGATGATAGATCATACTATCTCACTTAATCATTCATTATGTACTTCTCTCACAATCATAAACTTTTAAGCTCACGAAGAACAAGTGTATATCCAAATTTTGACTTTAGAATTATAGACTAGCACCTTAGTCTCTATACACTCTTCCACTTCCAAAATTTTAGATTCTTGGCCTCATTCCATTTTCATTCTCCTATCAAGTGACCATTAAGTGAAAAATAGAATCTCTACTTAATTTTGCTTGCCCATACAATTTGAATCTCGTTTTTTATAAATAGAGCTTTTACGTTTGGAAAGTACTTGTCTTGGGATTAATTTGCCAATCAAATAATATTGAATGAATCAAATCTCTGGAGGTGTGAAACAAACTAGATTACTAGCCATCATTCATCTTGAACTAGTCTCGTTCTGCTTCCTTCTAAATTTCGTCAAGATGAGAATCAGAGTAATTCTCTTAATCTTTATCTTCAATATAAAATCTAGATTCAAGTCTAAGTTTATTCCGTTTGAAGTAGACTTTGTAATTCGTGTTAGATCTATTTTCTGGATCAACATACTTCAAGATAATTATCAAATTTACTAAAATCTCATGAACAATCTTGTTATCATCAAAATCTACTAGGACTTTTCTCAACAAATTAAACACACTAATCTCATTGATATTTTGTACAGTATAAAGTACTCTTAAACCGGTCAAACCGTCAAAAACTGTTTGGTTTGGTCTGACGGTTTGAACCATATTTGTCGTCACCCCTAGTTATCATGGACTTCGTTTTTCGATTTAATTGGAATCCAATGGGCTGATTTGTAGGCCCCGTCCTTTTGTTTTTCTCCTTATACAATAAAGGTACATCTCTCCCTTCTCCAATTTAGAGTCCAAGAAATGAGCCCAAAAAGACCTTTATTTAGTGGATTCCGGCCTATTTGTCCTCGCCCACAAAATGGACCAACCTATCCATACAAACCATGGAAGGGACTCAAAAGAGTGCATGATAAAAGGAAAAGAGGGAAAAAAAAAACCCATTCCTATTTCGATTATCTAATTAAGTTCCCTGAAAATAAAATTAAAAAAGAAAATCCTTTTTTTCTAATTCAATACCTAACTATATTCCCTATTTCCAAGTCTTTTCGAATGCTTTCAACTCAGTTTTGATTTAATGTCTATTGTTACTCAACAATTTATCTTTGAATCACATCAATATGGAGAGAACACAACTAAACTCATTCTAATAAATCGAACCAATCATATATAATGAAATAAAACTGAGAATTATTAGGGCTCCACTTTTGAGAATATGGACCGTACACTAAAATTTCTAATTTACATCTAGCCCTATCTAATAAAACGAGTCTATGTTATGTCTTTTCGTGACAGTGGACATGATTTTGCACAGAATTTTGCCAATGTTTAGAGAGAGAAGAGCATGGGTCCAACCCAAGCTTTGTCACGGCATGGCCTAGGGAAGAAAGGAAAAGGATGGGCGGCTCGGACCATGTGAATATCCTCACATGCACATGGACATCCATGTGAAAAAGGATGGGAGGAGAGACATTGCCTCATGGAACTGCTCTACCCTTTTTTTCTAAATTCATCCCAGATTCATTCCCGTACGTGTAATGTTCCCAGTCCCTACCATTGAAAAAACATCACTTTCCCCCGCTCAACTAAATCTCAAAAAAGAGAAAAGAAAAAAAAAATGATAAAAATGAAAGGATCATGCTGCAAAATGGGTTGAAAGAATTTTGGCTTCTTCTGGGTATTAGGCCACCAACCTTTTCTGCTTCCCTCCCAAACCCAACTTAAAAAAACCCATTTTCCTTATTGCCCCACTCTTTGGCTTCTTGCATGACTCGCTAGATCCGAGGCATCTAAACCTAATGATGAAACCCCAATTGATAGGACAAGTGAAAAACGTAGAACATTTTATTCATGCTCTCTGATTAAAGTTGATTAGCAGGGCGTCGCATGATTGTCCCTCACCCCCAACACCTCCACATGAAATTCTCTAGGCCATGATTGGCTTTGACTGCTTTTTTTCTCTTTCGCCCTTTCTTCAGCCTTTCCTTTTTCTGTTGGAAGATCTACTCCTTCTGACTCCAAGTTAAAAAAATCTACCCTCTTTTTCACCCCTCTGCTTTGCAATTTGCTAATTGCTAGGATGGATGCCTTTGCCATATGTGCAATTTTGTGCCACCACTTTGTATACTGCCCTTTTATCTTCTTGAAAGATTTACAGCAGAGTTGATCTGCCACTCATAAGATCCTTTTTTTTTTACATGCTTGTGTAGTTTCTCCTCAGGAAGTGCCACTCTCACAAGTTACAATGCTTTGGGAATGTTAACAGGATTTCAGACTTTCATCAAAATGGACATGCTTTCACTCTGGACATGAATGTGATGCACACTTCCTGTCAAGGGTTGCTCACTCAGAGGGCATGTTTATTGAGATAAGGGAAGGTTGGTGGTTGATTGCTTGAACCTTGCAGCGCCCCCCCCAATGGAAATTCAAAATACCAATGATGGTAACTCACTAAAATGCAATGATTTTACCCACACTTTTGCTGAACAAAAAGTTGAAACAGAATCATGAGATTAAGCAACTTTAAATTGTTCATGGTTGTGGGGAGCAAAATCAATTTCCCTAACAGGTGAAATCATGATGGAGTTTCATTGACAGAGATGGGTCACCAAACAAAAGGAAAGGCAAAAACATGCAGTACAAGAACTAGTGAGAGAAAACTGCGGAACAAACTAATGCATTGACTGATTGCAAGAATAAGGTCAAGTGGAAAGAACAGAGCAAAGTGCATATCACATACAAACAATTAATCAAACTTGTACTTTTCCGTGAAGAATTCATTCTGCAATGTATTGCTGTTGCACAAACAGTTCACAGATGGCTAAAGCTCATTGTGAACATGGCAAGTTCTTCATAACAAACTACGATGACAAATATCTCAGAAAACCATTTAGTATATATGCCAATTCTTTTTACCTGAAGATGAGAGCAAGATAAATATTGGTAATAATTGATTTCCTTTATATCACTCTCGATCCTCGACTATTACCATTCTATCATTGGAAAAAGCAGTAGAAAGAGACAGAGAATAGAAAAGAATGACAGCAACGGGTAAAATATTGCTAACATCTCCCTGGCGCTGCATCACCGCATCATGGAATAGATTAACTACCTTTTTAACTTGGAATCATAATGACTAATCACAGCCTTCACAGCTGCAAGATTCTCTTTTTACCAGGGAATTTTCCTTGTTTTACCCAAGACAGAATTGAGAACTCTCTATCACAGGCTGAAACTGTTTGAGAAAGGAAAGTTGAGAAAAAATTTTGGAAAGAAGGTTGAAAGTGTGATTTGGATAATCGAAACAGGTTAGGTGGGGATTACTGAAACAATTCCACACTTTGTAAACTATAAGCTCAAGTCGCTTGGGGTTCAACTTGACAGCTCTGTTTCCAAGATATTGTGAAGTTTTTTTTTTTTTTTTTTTTTTGAGCAAAAGATATTGTGAAGTTTGGCAACTAGCTTGTTATCTTCTTTGGTAATCAAACTTTGTATGATCAAGCTCTTCTTAAAACAAATATACCTGCAAATTGAAATTAGTGTCGCATATTCATTACATACTGAAATTTTTACAATGATAATGTTCTGTTAATAGTGTTCCAGAAATTGGTAGTCTTGTGCCTGAGCAAGAAAGACTAGTCAATGAAACACCCACTAACTTGTAACTACCACTATGTTTTTCCTTTTCCTGTAACAGCAGCAATCCCCATGCAAATGCAAAGGCACTTTCATGCCCGACAATGCATAAAAAGTTTCCTTAATGGAAAACACCCACAACCCAACATTAGATTCACAAGTCCACTGATTTTTTTGTCCTTGGGAATGATCATAGGATTCTGTAATACCTTAGAAGGGCAGAACAAATTTATAAGAGCATCTTAAAGCCAAACGGAACTTCACCCAGGGTCTAGAGGAAATCGATTAATTTCAATGTTGCCGCTTCGATAAATTCAAATTCAATGTAAATCGTGGACAAAACAACAGAGGAAGCCTCAAATACAGAGACGCCTCTGTTCTTCTCCTTCAATAGGCAAGTGAACTTCATGGCCAAATCGCACTAAATGTTCACTTGTTCTGTATTTGTCAAGAGACTGACATCTCGTGTGTCAAGCCTTTTTCACTTACTGCAAAGCTGAAGTTAGGGCCAAAGTTCAACTTCATTAGCATCTGAGATAAGCCCAAATAATTCCTTGAACAAATCATGTAAAGAGCAATCATGTGCATAAAAATTTGATCTTTTTCCCAACATTCGTTTATTTAATATTTTTCCTCATAGGTGGTCCTCCTTCCAGAGAACTCCTTTTCAACTCCTAATAAAGATACTCAGAGTTACGCATGCAATGTCGCTGCTCTGGGCATTGACCAAGAAATGCGAGAGTACAGACAAAAGATGTCCTCCTCAATCACCCATTGCTTAAAAGCAGAGCGCTTCCGCGTTTCAAATCTTCCCAACGGCCAGATATTAACAAAGTCCTATCTTTTGTCAGCTTCTGCAACAGTAGACTTGTGAATGAGCAAGTACCCATCGCTTAAAATACGGGGTATCTCGCAATTTACTCGTCAGAACGACCTTGACATAAAATTGTCTTTACTTGCACCTAATGTTAAGGCACTTTTCACATTTTTCTTCTTGTGGGCCTTCTTATGCAACAATATTTCAGAGAAATTAGCAATCACCATAGAAGCAACTTCCTTTCTTGTTTATCGGTTGTGTAGTTGGCTCTGCCAGCAAACAGGGGAACATGAAACAGAGGAAGTCTTGCATTGCTTCTCAAAACAGAGAAAATTACAATGTGAATACAAACTAAAGCTTAACGTAAGTACTAGGCATCGTAAATAGCGGCATAGTACAGCACTGTACACGTAGCATCATCAAATGTGCCATCTCTAGGGAATGAGTTCTAGGAATTGGAAGGAAAAATCTAAAAATTACGCGAAGCAGCCCCAGTGAATTCAGGGGAAATGGGGTTAAATTAGTGGGACGAGAGAGAGGCATTAGTAGGTGAAATGCGGATAAAATTCGAGGCTAGCTTCAGAATCTTTTCTTGCTGCTAAATCTTCAGACTCCTAGGAGGCGATGCTAGAGCTAAATTCGAGGGAGCCGTAGTCGAGAAGCTCCTCAATCATTTGCTGTATGTGATCGTCTTCGAGAGGCTTGAACTGTTGGGTCTCGGCCTCCTCGACTTTCTCTTTCTTGATCACCCAACTCTCTGATTCTTGCAATTGAAATTGCATCTTTTGATGACCCATATCGTTGTTCCTCTCAAAGATACCATTGGCGTTGACAAAATGAGAACTGGGTGGCTTCTGTGGCTCTTGCACTTGCAATGCAGACTTGGTCATCTGCAACGAGGCCATGTAGCACCTGTGGAGCTTTGCTGTCAATGTCGCCGAGAGGAGCTTCGACGAAGAAGACTGAGACATGTTTGGGTTGTAAGGGAAGTTGGTCCGAGCCCTCGGCCCGCACATTAGCCTTGCCGCCTCGTCATAGGCTCGAGCCGCATCCTCGGCCGTTTCAAACGTCCCTAGCCAAATTCTCGTTTTCCTGCATCGACAGAACGTTTCGGGTTGAGCACGCATTTCATGTCAGAGAACGCAAAACACAAACTTCCAATTAAACATGAACTCACAATAACGGGTGGCGAATTTCAGAGACCCAGGAGCCCCAATGCCTCTGGCGCACGCCGCGATATCGCTGCTGCGGTCGGGCCATGGTCGAGAGAGAAAGAGAGAGAAAAAACAAAGGAGTTTCTTTGACAAAATGCTTGAGAAGACAGGCGCCTGAATGAGAGAGAGAGTCTGCAATTGTCTGCGCAAGAAGTGCCGCTGATCTGTGAATGGAGCGGGAGAATTTGGGGGGTTTTGGAGCTGAAGCTTGTGGACATATATATATTGGAGCCTAGGTGCTGTTTTTCAATAACTTGCTGGATACCAATTTAGAAATGCTGGGTCCCACCGATAAGATGTCCATTTTCTTTTGTGCAGACTTGCAACTTTCTTTTTTTTAGTAGTTTACCAGTTGGCCTATTTGCCTGAGCTTGGTATGATGAATTGATTATTGAAGGTGAGAAGAAGGACCTCGAGAGGAGATTTCAAAATCAAACTATATGTCCAAATTCAATCGACAGGGACTATAATATTAGTGCTTTTTTTTTTTTTTGAACAGAATAATATTAGTGCTTGTTTGCTTTGAAAGGGTTTGATCAAATGGCTCTGAACGTGTTTACCCTTTTGCTCCAAAGGAAATCTAAGGTCATCATCAGAGAGATTCTTCATGTGATGCAGTTGCAAAGTTTGGATAGTGACCCGAGCGGAGTTCATGGCCCCTTAATCATAAATTAACAATATAACGTTTTAATTATTGGTGCAAAGAAATCGCTGATTGTTGCATAGCCATAGGTAATCCGTGAACATATTGAATTTCCTCCGTGAACAGCTTTGGAAAAAATTGAAATATTTGATTTTTTTTTCGACTTAGGGATATCATGTAATTTAGTGAATAATTTTTAAGTGGACCGACCGACCACTTAACATTACATCAAGCACATTCCTTCGAGGTCTGCTTCCTTTCTGATTTCACTCGTTTCACTGTCAAGTGCTTTGCGGTGAAATCTCAAAGGTCGCAAAAGAAGATCGATTTGGATTACTGCTATGTACCAATTGGTTGGTAATGATTGAACCTCCGAAATTCCCTCATGATTATGGTCCAAGCTAGGACCATAATCATCGCATCTCCTTCACTGTTGAGGTATCTAAATGAACTCAGAACCCAATAATCACCAACCACTTTTCACATTCTAATCCGACGGCTGATATTAATTGCGGCCGTGTGACGAGAAAAGTGTCCATCGTAGATCCGAACGACGCTAGGTATATTAAACAGATTTACGAGACCGGTGCATCAGGTGAGGATGCCGAATTCAAAGATCAAAGAACATATGCCAACCGCGTAATCTGAGGGATACATTCCCTTTTCGTTGAACCAACAGGAGAGCAACAGCATTGGATTGGATGTTTCTACAAAAAAAAGTACAGTGGGTAACTTTTCACAAGTGGTGCTGGGGGCTCTAGCTTTCACTTTCATCCAATTTGCCCACTCTCATGCAATTTGAATTTATTCTTTTTTCTAGTTTGTTCTTTTGTGAATGCGTTTCTTGATCCTGTGGGTTTTATCTCCACACGGCTCTCCCCAGCCAGGGCTGCTAAAAACCAAAACATGAGCATATGCCGACCACGTAAAAAGAAGACATGCCCAAATGTGACACACACATGCACATCCCATAAATATGCTTTCGTGACCGCGTTCACTGTTCCTCCACATGCAACACCAGGACATCGTCGCCACGCCCGACGTTGTCCGGACTGATAAGAACAAACAGGAGATGAAGCGAACGACAATTGCAAATGGCTGGTCGTGTTTTGGTTGTTGTTTTCTTGATGGTGTACGCCCTAGGGGTCGTCTAGGGTTTCGCATTTAACTTGTGGGGTTTGCGTCTGGCAGATGAGTGTTGGATCCCCAGCTGCTGCTTTCTGACTCTTCCTGCTTCCTTAATTCAGGACGTATCCACATGTTCCGAACATGTTTGCCACGAACCCCACTTCTTTCTTATCTGTTCATTGAACCCCTTTAGGTTTTTTTTTTCCAGGTTCTACCCTCCCCCACGTGTCCATCCTTAGGTTGCTTGGACGGTCATCCGAAGATCAATTAATACATTATCATCCCACGATTCCTAGTATATTCAGAACGAACGGATGTAAAAGACCCTCGCGCATGTGGTGAAACAAAAGGATGCAAACGAACACGAGAGGTCAAATATTAAAACATCATCAAAGATTAATCATCTTCACGATATCCTTAAAAATGGACACAGCGAACATCAGAAGCGACACGATGGACCCATGAGTTTATTTCACGGGTTAAAAGGGTTCACACCACTGCACGCGGGCCGGTGGGACTTCACATCCGGTTCTCTCACTATCAAATACGAATCACGTTCATATTAGCTCGTCTCATAGTTTCCACGGCTCGAAGACATTGATCGGAGCGTGCCGCGTCGGGTTAGGGTTAATTACCGTTGCGAATCGCTGTCGAGACAAGCTGGGAGAGGAATGAAAATGACAAAAGTAGCTGCGCAAATGGCTTGAGGTATCATATCAAGATTTTAACGGTGACGAGATGAAGAAGATGTCTCGACCCTTGCTTGGATTACAGCTATAAAACCTTGGACCGGAACAGAAGCCACCCGGGTCAAAAGCCAGGGCGTACGTCGCGGTCGGACCGGGCCCACCACGAAAGCGCGTGAGGTGGGACCCAGGAGATAACATGGGTGATTAGGGCTTTAATACAAGATAGCTTGTCAAGCAGCTAGCGAATTTTGGGGAAACAAAAAGTATAGACAGATTTTTAAATGAAAAAAGAAAAAAAAAATGAGATTTGCTTATTTCTTACGGCTTTCTTAACAAGATCGAAAGTATTATATCTAATTATTTTTATGAGTAGGTTTCATCAATTTACCTCAATTGGCTCTTTAATAAGTATGCCTGACCATGTCCCAATCTCAAATGAAAAAGTAGCTCATACAAGGGAGAGGTGAGGTCTTATCACTTTGAAATTGCGTGTGGAAAAAGAAAGAGATATTTCTTTCTTATTTGCTTGATCATTAAAGTTAGTGTTTTTATGGAAGTAGACAAACCAAAAATCGATACAAACTTAAGACATGACTCATGGTAGGAGCACAAAGGTGTGGCTACCTGGAGGCCATTGAATACCCTGGGAGTTTTTATAAACCAATTAAGTTTAAGCATTTGGCTTGTACATAATACCTCGATATTAAGCCGTTTGTATTCAATTGGTGGACTTTAAACCTGATTTTCTGGACATCTCAATCAACTTTTTTAGCATGTTCAACCGGAAATAAGGTTTCACAGTGATATGAAAGTGTGGATACGAATTCTCGACCCTAAACTCTCTCTCTCTCTCTCTCTCTCTCTCTCTCTCACCCGCGCGCGCGAGGAAGTAGGTTTTGAAAACCTCAAACAGTTTCATGCAAACCAAGGACATGGGTCAAGTTAATTTTATTAGGATTAGATGCACAATCACAATAAAAATAAAGGGTAAGGCATGAAAAAGAAATCAAAACACAAGATTTATCTTGTTTCCCATATAATTAGCATCTCACATCTTTGCTACAACTCTCAATTGTAAAATGATTAAAATTGTAAAAGTCCTCTGGCAATTTGAGGCACTGCTCCCTGCAACCCTCGATTGCTGTCCGTTTTTTTTATTGATGAGGAGTATGAATCACGCTTCAACAAATTGCAATAACATTGACATTTTTTGTCGAACGCGTGAGAACAGTGCCATGTGTGTTGGGGGATAAGAACAAAGTGTATGTCCCTGTCAAGGACGTCATGCCCATTTTGTATGTACCGATGCTCAGCTTGCATGCAACACTACACATGCTTTCGTGAAAGTGTATGTGATCTCTAATTTTTCTCCTGATTTTACAGATGTTAACAGACTTTGAAAGCAACACCACCGTCTAAGAATCTCTCTTTTTCCTTCCTCCTCCTTCTTTCAGGGTTTCTTGATCTGCTTAAATTACGCTGGAGAGATTTGAAGATATACGCTTAGTTGTTTCCAATTCATTTTGTGAAAATGACATTTTCATTTGACTTTTTGGGCTCAACATGTTGGCGCACACGCACCTGGTTGAATGTTTGTACTTTGACGAACATGTCTTGAAGTTATTGTTTGAAGACTCGGGCGGACAGATTGGAATTTAAGTGGAATTAAACCCACCTGGTAAAATCTTTTTCCACACAAAGTCACGATAATTATTTGCTAATGTAATTTAATTTTCAAACAGGAAAGAAAAACTGTACGCGGTTCTCAACCCAAACCCGTGAAGTGAAATAAAATCAATCTTCTTTTGAAATTACAAGGAAGAAAAATCCTGAATTATTGTTAGGGAAGAATAGATCGAGAGTACGATGAGGAGGTTTCATTGTTTATCTAAAGATTTTATAGTCATTTACAAGCTCACATTAAAGCATTGATTGAGAGGATCAAAGTGGACCGAGCCTACAAACCCGTAAGGATGCTTGGTGCTTGGAGAATTTCTATTACGTAGTAAAACAAACTATACAATTCTATGTAGGTATCAAAAGTGACCTTTAGAACCTTGTAATACTAGAACTTAATTATTAGTAAATACTAAAAGTGCAAATATGATTTCTTAACTTTATATATTAAAACGTTAAAAGATGACGAACTAACTAATCTTCTTAACGCGGTTTGGTAAGCAAAATCAAGAAAGAGATGACTTAGGGAGAGGGTTGATGTGATGGAAAATGTCCGCATTTGAAGTCCCCCCCGCAGTCTATGGGATTTGTACAGCCTGGTCTCATTTGTTTCTTGTTCTTACTTGTTGAATTACATATATATGTGTGTGTGTATCTGTGTGTATTATGTATATATGAAATATATAAAAATAGAGAGTCCACACAGCATTTTCTCATCATTGGCTTTGCTCGTTGAAGAGATTGCCGTCCCTTTCCATTCCATGTGCATATATCTCTCCCCTTTTGTCTCATTCTCCACGTACGTAGCATCCAATGAAGACCAACAGCAAAAGAAGATAAAAACTATTAAGACCCAACAACTTCGTAATGATCGATACACGGAATTAATGATTTGAAGGAACAAATGGTTTCAGGAGAAGTCGGGCAGCTATTATTTTCTGATTAGTTCCTAAATCAATGCAAATCATCATGTACATAAAACCCTGAATCATCTCTATGACACATTTAATTTAATTCATATGATACTTGGTTAACTCTCTTAAATGCCTAGATTCACTCTTGCTGACGATTAAAACCCTAAATCATCTCTATGATCCATTTGATATAGTCCATCTTATACTTAGTTAACTCTCTTAAATTCCTAAATTCACTTTGGCACGCAATTATTGACATGGCCCTTGATGTAGTATATCTTATGTCAATTAGAATTGCCTTTTTCAACGTAAATCCTACTCGGCCATGAGATAGTGAATTCCATGTGACACAACTGATGAACCATGGTCCAAGTGCCTCAGCAAACTCATGAACACCAATTCTGCTTCAACATATATGCACACCAATTTACAGTTTCAATGTTCATATCATGTTCTATGTCCACACCGCCACAGGAAAACAACATTTCAATCGCATTTTTATCTTATTAAATTTTAAGACCTTGTATTAGGGAATATCCCATTATCTATAACTACGTATAGAATTGATTATTTCTCACGGCACCAATGAGGATGACTGGTCACGCCCAAATTAGGTCAACATATGGATAATTTATAGTTGATGCATGTGGGATGAATAGTGAGAGAGCATTTAAAAGAACCTTTGACAAATCAAATGTTGCAACGACCTCGGATGTTTTTTTTTTCCTGAATTTACTATCTTTGGTCCTAACGAAAAGCAAACCCCAAAATGCCAAACATCTCCTCCATGCCATGTGCACTCAGATTTTAATAATGTTTAGTCCAAAAAATTAGGGCAATCTTTTCAAAGCCGCGTCGAGCCTCTCTGTGTCATACAAATTGGCTCCCAATTTAGGATTAGCTGGAGTTCTTTTGAAGATCCTATGGAGATGCAACTGAAAAATAGGCAGCTAACTAGCCAGTCCTCTTGTAGTTGTTTGACTAAACCAAAGCCAGATAAAAATTAGAATACCATGGCCATAGGAATATGCGCTGGGATATAAAAAAGCAAGTGCCGAGATTCAAGTCGATGTTGCCGTCCCTAAACTATAATACTGAATTTGACAAATCATTTGCTCTACGAAATTGAATTCTCCGTATGCGTACTCGGTGACGATTATGAAACATTTATGGTGAACTTTGAAAAGGCGGTCAAAGTCCGGTGTAGCTGCAGTGCCGATGTGAAGTTATAGTTAGGTTAGGTATGATGCTTTCTTGGTAGATTGAAGTTCAAGTGATGTGCGATGCGATGGTATTTGACTAAGATGACGAGGGAGGAGAAGAGTCGTTGGTTTTGCAGCATGTCTTGAGGCCTTGTCTTCGGGCGATCCATGATTGGTCGACATCATGTGCCTGACACAGATTAAGCCCATGAAATTCACAGTAGAGTGAAGGAATCTTGGGAAATTGTTTTTCTCTTTTTTGCTTCGGCCCAGAATCTTTGGAAGAAAGTTTTGCTGGGCTTGCGAAACTTGCATGATGAGCTAGGCAAAGTTTCAATTTTAGGAGCAGATGACCCATGTCGCGACCCTGTCGCCTGGATAATGTTCTGCCGTAGCTTCAAAAAGTGACTGATGCAATGCAGCGGTAATTGGTTCCAGGGTGTGCACATTCTATATCTAAAACTTAAAACCTAACTTATTAGAATCCATTTCTAGTTTTTTGAATCCAGAACCTAACCTATATGTCTTGTCCGATTTCAAGGAACTTCATTTTTTTGCTTCAGTTTTTTTTTTTTTTTAAATCGAAACTAAGACAAATAGCGATTACAACAAAATAGTATGAGTAACAAAACGGTCCAAAATAAGACATCCATACAAAACAAATAGAAATATAAAACAATAAAGAAGTTAAGCTCATCTAAGAATAATAATTATCTTTTTCCACCTATAAAAAAAAAAGTTCTAAGTTCTAGCCAATTCTTGAACAAGTGGGCGAGTAAGTTTAATGCCCAAAACTTAGAATCTACCCGAACAGTGTCAGTTTCAAAGGTTTTTGTATTCCTTCTTAAGCTTCTATTTCTTCCGTCAAAGAAGATTCAGGAAAACATAGAATAAGAAGACGTGTTTCCAGAATCCGTAGAAAGAACCAAAAACTCAATCAAAAACAGAAAGAAGGAAAGCAGAAGTCGAACTTGTTTTTATTAGAACTGAAAATCGGACTTGTTTTTACGAGTGTTCGGGTCTAATCGGAACGGTTGCTTAGCCCTAACTCAACGAAGATTCCTGCTTTTGAGTGTCTTGGCATGGACAGGGCTCGAGCCCAATGGGCCTTACTTCGATCTGGTCCAAAATGGCAACGGGCCCATGAGAATTGATTTTCTTCCCGACGAAGGAACAAGCAGCTCTGATGGACCGACGCCCATTAGGCCCCTAGTATAAATACAGCCTCCAAGTTCCCTTGCGCCTCCTCTGTTTCCACTGCTGCTGTTTTAGGGTTTTAGGTCTCCTCCGTCTCCCCTCTCGCAGGACCTCCGCCGGCGGCTCTACCAGCAACCAAAGATGGTCTCTCTCTCTCTCTCTCTCTCTTCCTCCGGCTGAATTTGTTATCGAGTTCGATTTCGTGCTGTGTGCTGTTGATTTCGGAAGCGATTTGATTGTGGGTTTTCTGAAAATGGTTCCTTTTTTTGGATTTTTTTTGTTGATTTCTTTTGGGGGTCGAATGTTTGCAGCCGTCGCACAAGACGTTCAGGATCAAGAAGAAGCTGGCGAAGAAGATGAGGCAGAACAGGCCCATCCCTCACTGGATTCGCATGAGGACCGACAACACCATCAGGTTCATATCCAATTCGTTCATGTTTTGTCCCAAAAAAGCTGTCTTTTTTTTTTTGTGGCCTAATTTTTGTCGCCGAAATCGTTCAGGTACAACGCGAAGCGCAGGCACTGGCGCCGCACCAAGCTTGGGTTCTGAGGTGTTTTCATGGAAGGAGGCGCTTTTGCTTTGGGTTAGAGCTTTTTAGTTGTTGCAAAAGAGACCTCTCGATGCTTTTCTGATTATTGCTTTAAAGTGAATTGAAGACTTGTAAGGAAGCCAATAGCTGCCTAGATACAGTGCTGCTTTGTTACTCTCGAGCATGAGCATTTTTTATATCTGATGATCTGCGAATTGTGGAAGTTTCTGTTGCTTCATATGGTTTTGATAGTATCAGGGATGGGATTTAGTGAATTTTAATGTTGCTTCAATTTTATGTCTTGTTAAGCTAGTTGCCGTTACAACCTTTGATCGGTTCTGCTAATGATTGGCCTTATCTTCTTGATTAGATGAGACTTATAGGCTTGTGTTGGACCTGCTTTTCCCATTCAGTGCTTGTTGAGGTCGCGGTGCTTGTGCTCATAGTGTGGTAGTGATTGTTAGCAGTCGTCCTTCCAGACATTGGGGAGCTTTTAGATGTGTCAATTCTGAAGAATTTCAACTTATGTGTGTATGTCTGCAGTAGTGATTGAAGTGCTCAATTTTGTCTACCGGCTGTTTTGCCATCTGCAATGTCTAAATGAGAGTAATCATCAGTTCATGGGCATCTTCAGTAGCTTCAAGTCAGTTTAGCATGCAAATTGTGTTCTAGCATCAGGTTGCAGGATTCATGGCTATGTCATTATTCTTAGTGGGGCATATGCTGCGATTTTCAGCACAGTTCCCTTTGTGCTAGTGCGTGTTGGGATGAAAATCTTCTGTTACTTCGCTTGCATCTTGTATTCAACCAAAACCTAGAGATTGTCCACCAGCGAGTTTTCTAAGATTACAAGAACCATATTGCTTGTGGCTTCTGACGAATGAAAGGTCGGAGCTTTAGTTAGCAAGTTGTGTCATAGCAGAACGAGATTTGTTGGAAGTAACTGTACCAAAATCCCGTGAAGATCCTCTGTTCACCACAGGATTTTGATGAGCCTCTTGAGTTGGTATGACAGGTTTTTCAATATTGAAGTTCTCGACCTTACGTTTCTGCTAGGACTACAGCCCTCCAGGTTGTGATGATTGTTAAGATCGCTTGAATATATACCGAATGCACCACCATGCCCTCATGTTTTTGTATGTGATTTTTATGGCGGTCTGCTCTGTAGCACTACATCAGTTTTGCTGTAAGACTGCTCGAGTCTGGCGAATTTCTGCTTGTGGAAGGATTCGCAATTAGAATTGCTGCTGCTCTTAGGATCGCTCTATGCCCACAATCTGCACTAAAATTGGCCAAGTAATGTCTATAGCTGGCAAAATGGTTGGGTTTCTTCGTACGTTTCCCTTCCATAAGATCGGAGGAACCTTCAAAATCGCTTAAGGGAAAGTAAACGGGTGAACTTCGCATGGACCCTCGATTTGGACAACAGTGATTACTTCTACTTCTCTTAGTCGGGATTAGGGGCCAATTTCCTTTATAAAAAAAAAAAAACACCAACTTGAGGTTGGGTCTTAACTTCAGCCCGAATCCTTTTCTCACTTTCAGTACTCAAGTGTCGGTCTCAATTGAGTTTGAGTTTAATGATGTTGCTAATTTGACACGATTTATATTACGTGCATATTTGTCTCTCGTCCTCTTTTCACTTGTCCTATCATGTTCATTATACTTTTCCTCTCTTTTTTCCTGTGATTCAATTCGCTCCCCAGAAACTCCGTCGCGAAGAAAAGCACACCATTACAAATCAAGACACTACACAATCTAAAGCCCCCTTAGCAAAAACTCAAGCTCTAAACCTATACTGAACTCTTTTACCAAAAGAAGGGAAAAAAAAAAAGAGAAAACCTAAGCTGAACTCGAATCTCAAGCTTATCTTCCAACCACTGGGGGTTCGTCCCAGTGGTCACCCTTCCTAAGCTGAACTCGAATCTCAAGCTTATCTTCCAACCACTGGGGGTTCGTCCCAGTGGTCACCCTTCCACCTTGGAAGGGGGGCTAGGGGTTTAAATCCCCACCTTCTCATGAGGAAGTGAGGTGGGGACGATTTCAGGAGTGGGTTTCGACTCTCACACCCTGTAATCCCCACCTTTCATGAGGAAGTGAGGTGGGGATGATTTTGAGTGGGTTTCGACTCTCACACCCTGTAATGAGATAGGGTAAAAGTCTGAGAGTAAGTGTCAGAGTAGAATTATAGCAGGACCGACAAAAAAAATAAAAATTATTTTTCCGCGAAACTTAAGGTGACCTTAGCTATTAGAGCTTCAAGATCGTGGTTGAGAACCATGAGATCTTTTTGAGCCACAAATCTCGAGGCTACCATGGCCACTCAACGCTTCAGCCTTGCCGCCATTGGTGTATGGGCTTTATGTGGAGACCATTGTCCTTCGAGTTTTGATCCACGAAGCCCCAAGAATATGGCAACTAAAGCTTCGAGCTTGCAGTGGTCACGGTTGTTTGATTTGATATCATGGTCATAATCACTCGATTGATGGTCGTGAGTGGGTACAAATTTGAGCTCAAGGTATTGGCCACTCAGTTCTTGAGCTTGCGATGGCTATGACCACTTACTCAAAACTCAAGCATGGTGACCAGGGCATCCGTTTGAGCGGCCATGACTACGTGCAATGGAGTGGATGAAAGGAAAAAATAAACACAACGTGGAATTTGAATTATCAATGGGATCATTGGATAAAATTTTGAATCCAAAAAGTTTTAAATTTATTGCACTTTAGTCAATTCAATTATAAATCCTTTAATTTTGTTAATTAAGTCCTAAATTTTTTCACATTTTGTCAGTTGAGTCCGTCTGATCAATTGTAACCTAAAACCACTTATGTGAATACCAATTGTTTTATGTAACATAATTGATACTCACGTGAATTTTAATAATTTTTTAAAGTTCCAAATATTTAATGATTTTCTTTTTTTTTCTTTTTTTCCTTCTTTTTTTTTTCTTCTAAGTTCAGTGAAGTTTAATCAATACTCACATATGACAAGTAAGGGTCATGCCAACCCTCGTGAACTTGGCTCAAAAAAAAAAAAGGAAAAAAAGAAATAAAAAAATTATTAAAAAAAATGTAACCATATCAATGCTGGCCAGCTCACGTGGCATTATTGACACTCACATTAGCAATTGCCAACTAAAATTGACTAAAAAAACTTGATTGAAATAACGTAAAAAAGTTTAAGATTGTTGACTAAAAGTTTGTGCATATATATATAGATTTTGTGCTGACAATTTTTCCATTGGATTTGAGTGCTAACTAAAAATTTATAAAATAATGTGCCAGAATTTGGACTCACAAAAGATTGATATAATATTTTTGAGGGATCGGGCCCGTAAACTAGCCACGCAAATAATAATAATAATAATAATGAATGTTTCGTGTCCGAAACGACATTTGCTCAGAGCCGTAGGGTGTCGACGTCGGAGGCCACTTGGTCTTAAAATAAACGCAAAACAGGAGAAGCATGCGCGGCGATCCGCTCCAGCGGGCCACGGCGACGAACCGACGACGATTCCTCCCCACTCCCAGCGGCCAAGTCAGAAGAAAGAACGATGGTTGAACCGTACGTACGTAATGCTGACCCCAAGTTTCACGCCTCGAGTTCTCTTGCAGCGCAGCACTTTTGAATCGGTCAGCAACCCCAGATCCTAAGCCAGTGACACCGCGCGTGCAGATGCGGAGGTCATTTTCCATTCTTCCATTGATCCATAGAATAGGACCATAGTCGACTGTTAATTAAACGAAAGCATTATTCAGTATTTAATTACTTTAACATTCCCTCTCCCTCTTAATCTGGTTTTTTACCTAGTGCTAAATATGAAAATTTGATCGAGGAGATGAATGGAATCTGAAAAATTTGAACTCAAGAGTTTTAACTCTAATACAGTGTGAGAATTTTATAAGACGACAATCAATTATTCTAAAAATTTAAGGTGTTATACAAACACG
This sequence comes from Eucalyptus grandis, assembly GCF_016545825.1. NCBI lineage: Eukaryota > Viridiplantae > Streptophyta > Magnoliopsida > Myrtales > Myrtaceae > Eucalyptus > Eucalyptus grandis. The sequence goes on from NC_052614.1 coordinate 51,132,742, forward strand.
TGGTTTAATATTTAACTACTCTAATAAGATAAAGGGCGGTTAGGTTAGGTCGTATTAAGATGGTGTAATGATTGTCTTTTTCGTAAGCATGTGAGCAAGGGGTTTAATGGTGGTTTATTGCTTGTACCAATTATATTTAAAAAAAAGGAGGGAGGAAAGATCTCCACGGAGATCAAGTGGCAAAGGAAAAGTGTGGACCAAGGTTCAGAATTTATATTTATAAGGCCACAGCACCCGGTCTACTCTTGGCACACACAGCTTATGGTTATGAGAAAGACGGATGTAACTTGTGTACAAGAGCCATGATGCATTTTGCGACTTGATGTTTAATATGTTGTCATTTGGGGACACAATCAATATACTCATCCTCCATATGACTCGATAGCGGTCGATAGATCTTCGATGATTCGAGTCCAACAAATCATATGCCAAATTGACCGAGTCATGCCTAGACTTATTGAAGACTATTGTATGATCTAAGGAAGATTGGTTTGAGATAGGTAGGTTCAAACCAAAAACTTGGACCTTTGTTAAATTCAATCCTTGATCCTTATGTGAGATTTTGTGTGAATCATTTAAGAGATTTGGGGATGATATTTTAATTAGTTAGTAATGATTCTCACAAAATCTCACATAGTATTAATGCTAGAAATTATGAGTTCGAATCTTTTTAAATCTCATTTCCCTTTTCAATTAAATTTTCAAGCTTAGTACTAGGTAAAAGAAAAGGACCAAACTAAGCATGGGAAGAAGTGTTAGAATAAAAATACACATTTATCTAATAGCTCAAAATTTTTAGAATCATTTACAGTGATCACCACAAAATCTTACACGTTTAAACGACAACGCCGATGGATTCTCTTAAAAACCAGCTTGGAATCGGACTAGCCAGTTGTGGAGTCAATCCAGAAATCACACCTAGGAAAAACATCGAATCAACCATGAATGGGGAAATCTCTTTGTTTTGGTAAGATCCGCTAACCTTACGAAAATCATTTCCTGGGGCGAACCACAAATGGGTGGCCAAGATTTTTTTTTTTTTTTTTTGGTCAGTCCTACTCTATTCCTACTCTACACTCACTCGCAGACTGTCAAGGCTCCGCGCTCAGGGCGTGGGAGTCGCAACCCACTCTCGAAACTTACGCGTCCTTATCCCCATTCCCCCCTGAGAAGGTGGGGATTTGAACCCCTCACCTCCCCCTTCCATGTTGGAAGGGTGGCCAAGATTTACTTCCACAAATTGACGTGAAGTTGCCTCTTGTGAATGCCTAGCTTGCCTAGACAAGAACCCTTCCGCATTTGACAGGGCGCGCCATCTGTGCAAGCGAAAGACAACAGAAAGCAACCAAACAAGGACTCAAATTGACAACCTTAATCCACCCACACCAAAAGGTCTAACGGGTGGACGAGAGCCGCCTACGGAAGACAGTATACAGAACGTATGCGAAATCGTACGCCTGGTATCTGCCCACGTGTAGCGTGTCTGAATAGTGTACAGACGCACGGACTGCTTCGATGAATGATCTCATGTCGCCTCCATCATGTTGACAACTGCGTCGTAATCTAATCCCACCTGCCTGAATATCCAACTAAAACAGAGCAGCCCACTGGTTTCGAGAGATCGAAACTATTAATTTATCAGAGGAAAAGCTGAGCAAGAAAGGAACGCCAACTAATATATCTAACCAACGATTCAACAGAGCCTCGCCTTTCTTGTCCCCTCTTCAGTTCTATCGTCACTCTCTCTCTCTCTCTCTCTCTCCCTCCAGGTGGGTTCTTTGTTCTGTTCTTGATCCGTACGCCAGCTCTTCTACTCTAAAGTTTGAACTTTTTCCTGTTCATTTCGTTTTTGCACTCGGGTTGTTGAGTGCTGAATTGCGCTGGTTGGATCTCTTGATCGTCATTTGATCGTCTCAGATCAATTGGGTAATCGACCGATCGCTCTGAATCTGCGTTTCTTGCAGCTTTAGCTCGATACGCATCGGTTTGGCTGCAGAGGTCGTCGTTCTTGAATCAGATGGCCTCCGCAATGCTCTCTTTTGCTTCGGCTCCGGCTTCACTGTCAGTGCACGAAAATCTCAAGGTACTTATTTCGTTTTCTCGAACGTAGCGATTTCATCTCGTGGATCTCTCTTCTGGTTTCTTTTGCGATGGTTGAATTCGAAAGGCGTGCTTTTTCCTTTTTCTCTGTTTTTGCTGTTTTCAGGGTGGTGTGTCATGTTTTCTCTTTATATATTTCAACGCTTGATTTGGGCGAATCACGCTGATCTTGTTTGCTTTCATTAGGGGAAAGCAAAGATTGGAAGTGCCAATTTCAGAAGTAGTGTGCCAGAGAGAAACCCATTTGCCAAAACTAAGGTATGGTGCTTGCGATCTCCTGTCATTCGTCATCTCTTCAGTTTTGCAGTTCTCTAACTTGGTTTTGCTCTGGTGTCCTTGCTATGAGTTGACTAGGAATTATACGTCTTGAGCATGCTTTGTTTGGCTGGATAAGTGGTATGATTGTGTCGGAGATATGGCCTTATTACTTCCGTTCAAGTTTCAATTTTGTCCTTGTTTCTCTTCCTGATTTTTTGGATTGTGAATACTGTCATACTTTCTTTTTCCTAGTGACTGGTGAAATCCTGTTCATTCTTATTTCTGGATTTGAAGGCAAGCCCGCTGTGGGAGATGGGTTATGCGTTTGGATGTGTAGAGTCACATAGGGATGATTATTAAGTCTCTTACGGTTGTAATCTAGTCAATTTGATTTCTGAGTTTGTATCATCTCTTCTATGCAGCATTTTGGTCGGGTATCTATGAGTGTTGCTGTTAATGTTTCTCGATTCGAGGGCATAACAATGGCCCCTCCCGACCCTATTCTTGGGGTGTCTGAAGCCTTTAAAGCAGACACGGATGAAAGGAAGCTCAACCTTGGAGTCGGGGCATATCGGACGGAAGAATTGCAGCCTTATGTGCTTAAAGTTGTCAAGAACGTGAGTTTTCTTGATCTTAATTAGGCAGTGAATGATTCATTATTTCAACGTGGTTCAATGCTCTCTTTCTTCAGTGAGCTTCATTTTCCTAAAAGAATGGAATTCATGCTTAATGATTTAGAGCTTCTTATCTATTTTTGGTTTTTTCCTCTAGTCAGGTTGATCTAACCATGGATTTTGCTAATCTGTAGGCTGAGAATCTCATGCTGGAGAGAGGGGAAAACAAAGAGGTACACATTTCTCTGAATTATATTAATCATGTGGTGTCACTCTATCAATCTGAGATTATTCTGATATAACTTTGATCTGCAGTATCTGCCAATTGAAGGTTTGGCCGCATTTAATAAAGCAACTGCAGAGTTATTGTTTGGAGCAGACAACCCAGTGATAAAGCAACAGAGAGTATGTCTGCATTATGTGTTAACCGACCTCTTTGCATAGAGTTTCCTTGGAAAACTACATCTTTTGCAATTCTCTGCCAGGTTGCAACCGTTCAAGGTCTTTCAGGCACTGGTTCCCTTAGGCTGGCTGCTGCTCTTATTGAGAGGTACTTTCCTGGAGCAAAGGTGTTGATATCATCTCCGACTTGGGGTATGTGTTATTGCCCATGGAACTTTCTTTTTATATTTTTTGTAATTATCTTGGTGGGTTAAAATTGTTATGTCATCTACAATTCTGCAGGAAACCACAAGAATATTTTCAATGATGCTAGAGTTCCATGGTCTGAATACCGATATTACGACCCAAAGACAGTGGGCTTGGATTTTGAAGGGATGATCGCTGACATTAAGGTTGAGTCCTTACAATGAATGATGCCTGCTTAACCTCATCTTTACTAAGTTGAATAGCATGTCCAAATGAAAACCTAACGAGGGGCATGGCCCTGTTTGTTCAGGATGCGCCAGAAGGATCTTTTATCTTGCTCCATGGCTGTGCTCACAACCCAACTGGCATTGATCCAACCCCTGAACAGTGGGAAAAGATTGCCGATGTCATTCAAAAGAAGAATCATATACCTTTCTTTGATGTTGCTTACCAGGTATTAATCTCTTGTGATCCGAGATTTAGTCTAATTGAGTGTCTTACATACCTCAGATGCAATGAGGATGCTGTAACTCAAAGAAAGGGCCTCTTCTTTTCAAAGTGCAGAATCTTTTAACAGACTCTGTGTAATAAATTTAATTTTGTCCTTCTTGGATGTTCCTCTATTAATTTTATCTGGACTATCATATGCATTATAGGGATTTGCAAGTGGAAGCCTTGACGCTGATGCTGGATCAGTGAGACTGTTTGCTTCTCGAGGCATGGAGCTTCTGGTGGCTCAGTCTTACAGTAAGAATCTGGGTCTTTACGCGGAGAGAATTGGAGCAATCAATGTTGTCTGCTCAACTGCAGATGCAGCAACAAGGTATATGAATCTTTGCTCTTCACATGATGAGAACATAGTTTGCCTGTGAGAACATAGTTTGCCTGCTTATCTTACTTCTATGCCCATTCATGCTTTCAAGAATATGCTGTGTAAGTTTGTCCAAATTTTTTGCTGACCTCAGCAAGTCCAATATTATTCTTATGTTCCATTAGAATGGGCGATAGAAGATCTTCATCACAATCATTCCTTTGCATAAGTGATTGCAGTCGGGTGAAGTAATTGCAGCCTGTTTGTTTGGTGTAAAGTATGTGTTAAATATGATGGGGCTCCCTCTAAGAACATTATAAGGTTTAAAGCAACCTAAATAACTAGAATTTTTGTTTGCTAGAAAAAACTGACAAAAAAATTTGGCAATACTGTGGACAGTGATCTAACCCTTGATATTGCTGGAGAAAGGTGTTGGTAGATTAGATGAGCTTCTTCGAGCAACTTATAGTTCTTAATGGCATAATGCTTCCACTAATATCACGGTGCCCTACATTCTCAGGGTGAAGAGCCAACTGAAGCGGCTTGCTCGGCCAATGTATTCTAATCCTCCTGTCCATGGGGCTAAGATTGTCGCAAACATTGTCAGTGATCCAGCTCTATTCAACGAATGGAAGGCAGAAATGGAAATGATGGCCGGAAGGATCAAGAATGTGAGACAAAAGCTATATGACAGCCTCTCTGCCAAGGACAAGAGCGGGAAGGATTGGTCATTCATACTCAAGCAGATTGGCATGTTCTCATTTACAGGCTTGAGCAAAACACAGGTAATTTCCCTTCACAAGTTGTTACACTCTGTCCAGAATAATTTTCTTGTTTGTTGCCCGTTTCAAAATGAATCATGTCATCCTTCATTGTCCCTATGGGACCCTTATAGTGACAATCAAATGGGATCGCTTACTCTGGTCGCCCTTCCCCACCTTTTTACTTTAAAAAAAAAAGAAACTTCCTGTATAATCCACCGTGCTATCATTGTCTCCTTAGTTATCTTTCTTCGTTGCCCTTTCAGAGCGAGAACATGACAAACAAGTGGCATGTGTACATGACAAAGGATGGAAGGATCTCCTTGGCTGGACTAAATTTGGCCAAGTGTGAGGATCTTGCAGATGCCATCGTAGATTCATATCACAATGTCAGTTGAGTCTCGGAGATGAGGATGAGGTAATTGTATTAGGAACCTTCAAAAGTTTTGGCGAGTCCAATATTGTCATGGAATATCGGCTTAGCAGAAATTGGACAACAATAATTCAGCAATAATGTATCTCCAGCAACGCTTCAAAATAATTGTACTCGAAGTTTCAACTCTTGATGGGGATTGAGCCCTTGGTTCTCTGAAAGAGGAAGTTCAAAGAAAATTTTTGAGTTCTCATGACAAGGTTTTTACACTGATCTGAGTTCAGTTCAGTTGTTGCCTCTTACAATCTGCTTTTACACCTCATAAGCACTTCGACATGCAAGTGCTTCTCTCTTTTCCGTCAGGCAAACTGCCTATGAAGATGTGCTTTGAAGGGTTAACCGTGCTGGTGAAATTCTGCTAATGGATACTGATTAAATGTCTTGTCCTTGTTGACACAGCCTGAATCTCCATGCTTAATAGTATCTTGGTACCGCTCATAATGCCCTTGTCTTTGGATGGCATGGGACTGTTGCTTGAAGATTTGATGGAGTTGGAGATTTCAGATCCCCCCACTCACCACTTTTAGTCACCACCACACCAGTCGCGACCACGTCTTAATGTCAACCCCCATGCTCTTCGACTATCATCTGCATACGCCAAGATTGAAATTTGTTAAGAGTCGCCATGGCTAATGGAACTTATAATTGAATCTATTTGCACACAACAGTTTTCCGGAAAGGTTGAATTCTAAATCATGAAGGAAAAGGACAGAGCGACCGTCAAATGAGACTTGAGCTCTTGCGACAACGAAAATTAGGAAATAATGCCAATGACTGTTTGCCCCAAAAGCTTCATGATTCGAATCTATGCAACGTAACATTTCCTGGACTAATCATAGAAATGAGAGCAGACGGAAGCACGGTCAGTTACGTCCGCCTGTCTTCTTCTGTACAGCGGTGTCTCGTTGACTTTGCAAGAACATGCACCTCTCCCTCTCTCCTAGCAAACCAGTTCTCTTTCAATATAAGCGGCGAATCACCTGTTATCTCTATATGCAGAAATTCTCTTGAAGATTTTGTCTGGACCAGTAGTTCCTTGAGACAACCGTATCTCCAAATTGTTAATAATCAAAAGGCGGTAGGGCGCTGATCGCTAGCTCCAGTGTTCCCCCGAGCTTAACAGGTACAAGAGGAACGAGGGAGTGCACCACATCTGTTATCAGTCGCCGGTAGATCGGTTCTGGTTGCAGACACAAAACAGCAACAGCAGGTGCCTGCAGATACATTAAAACCCAGGTTTCGTATTGCCAAAGCAGTGATACTTAGCGCACGGTTTCTTACTTAGATGGCCAAGTTCTATATAAAGCAAGAAGCAGAACTTATCACAACCTATTGACCGCAGGTTTAGTATTGCCAAAGCAGTGATACTTAGCGCACGGTTTCTTACTTCGCTGGTCAGTAGGTGATGGAACTAGGATTAACATACGAGAAGATCGGTGGCTGCCACAAGGAGTTCTGGGTGGCCCAGCAAACCGTGACGAACCGGTTACGGTAGCCGAACTCATTGATAGGCAAACCAGTGCCTGGAATATCCCAATACTCACTAATTTTTATGACGACACTACAGTTAAGGAAATCCTCACCATTGTGTTATGATAGTTGAATTCGCTTGGATATCCTGAATGTCCCTCCATCCTTTATGCTCTTTTTCATGTTTTGGGATTTCGGTCTGCTCTACAGCACTTAACCAGTTTCACTCTAGTCAAAGGAAGGATTTTCATTTAGAATTGCTACTCGTAGGATCGCTCTATGCTGCCGTCTGCAGGCTGATATTGTTTGTAGCTCGCCAAATGGTTAGGTTCGCCTTGTGTTTTCCTTCGAGGAGATCCGAGGGAGCTTCAAAATTGCTAAAAATGAGAATTGGGTGAAAGTATTTGGACAATAGCGATTCGTACAACTTCTCTTAATCGGAGTATAGAAAATTGCAGGTGGCTGTTTCCGGCCCCAAACAACATTGCTCTGAACCGGAGAGCGAGAGCACCACCTTCTCTATCATTCCCAGTTTTTCTAGAAGTCGGCGTCTCCAGAATTTTCAGAAGAAAAATCAACTGTCAAGTGAGCAAGTTGAAGAGAGGCTCCAGTTCACTTCTCCAAGTGGCCACTCTGGAATTGCCTTGAGACAAGATCAGTCAAAGCCAGCTGTTATGAAATGTCATCTGGAAAATTAAGTATGGAGACTTCCTCCAAGCAAGTGCTCTTTTTGGGCCTGTTTAGTTCGGCTTTGGGTAAAAAAGGCATTGGAAAAATGCAAATACTTTTACTATCAAAAAAGCTATACCATTTGATAAATTATAACTTTAAATAGCATTGGAAAATAGCCTTGACATAAACATCGTTTGGTAAAACCCACATTTAAAATGGGCTTTTGCTATATTTCTTTTCTTCTTTTTTTTATAAAAATCTGAAAATTAAATCAGGTTAGGGTCAAACGTCGAACCGCCACTAGACATAAACACCGTTTGGTAAAATCCACATTTAAAATGGGCTTTTGCTATATTTCTTTTTTTAATCTAAAAATTAAATCTGGTTAGGGTCAGCCGTCTAACCACCTCCGGCGGCTAGATTTGGCCATCCGATTGCTAGGTCCAATCATCCAATTGCTAGAACTAGCGGCTTGAGGTTGCATGAACCTCAGGCAAGGTGGCCTGAGGTCGCACGACCTCAGGTGTGGCTTGGATCGCGACCTCAGGCCCACGACCTAGGCAATGCCGCTTGAAGTCTAGCACTTAGGCGGTCGCCCGAGTCATGGGTCGTGCCACTTAGGCGGTGGTTGCCGGGGACGCACGACCCCATACGGCAATGACGGTCGCTAGAGAAGCCCAACTCAGGCGACAGATTGAGAAGACAAACGGCTATGATAAATGAGAAAGAAGATGAACAATAACGGGTAAACAATAAATTTAGCATTTTGAAATCTGAAAGCCCAAAATAGGTCCCTATCTACATTGGGCTTTCAGCATTTGGCCAAAGAAGTCTCAAAAATACTTGCCAAACGCTTTGTATTTTTCCCAATGAGCTTTGGAGGCCCAAAGCCCCTTACAAATGCTCAACCGAACAAGGCCTTTGTGCAGGTGTGTGGAAAAGCAAGAGTAAGGCAAACATTTGGTGAGAGTACTGTGTGAGAGTGAGTCTCCAAATGTTGAAAAGGACGACTCCTCCGTGTGGAGTCCACAAATAATACATTGCGTGAGTAGTGTCAGTTTTTATAATAATAAAAGAGTGTTCATTTGAATTATCCAATTGAGTCCAACAAGCGGTACCAAAGCAAGTGGTCGAGGACCAACAACCCAAAAATCGGAGCGTGGTACGCGAACAGCGTGGTCAAAGAACATTGTATGTAAATACTGGCTTACTGCCATATTTTGTTGCAACACCGATGCACTCTCTAACCTTTGCAACTTGGTATCGTTAGAACTGCCAAGCTATCCCATGCCTCCTTTGGGGTCTTGCATTCTTGATGTGCTGTAACAACTCATCTTCAATAGTCACAACAAAAACATATAGAGTCTCATCCACTTTGATGTTCCACTTTCTTAACTCGCAATCATTCGTATCTGGTGGTATTGTCGTCGTCAATAATATTACATAAGTCTTGACTCAGCATAACTACCTACTCATGTTCAATGGTCATTGACATTGTCTTCGCACACGATCAGGGACCGAAGTGAGGAGCATAGTCCCATGAGTTAAAGAGTTGTGGAACATCATTTGTGACGCCCCCAATACGTCACAACTAATATGGAACTAATATGGCAGTTACCATTTCCGTTTTTTTTTTTTAAACATGTAAGGGACTAAATTAATCATAGGGTACACTTGACTTTTCGTAAATACGACAATTTCATTTCTTTCTTTCTTTTTTTTATATATGTACATCAGATGACAAGTGGATGCATTAGGGGAATTCAAAAGGTTAGTACTACTAACTACACTATACGTCGATCACCCATTCCCACCTAGCTGCATACATGTTGCCTAACCCTGGCCCCTGACACCATCAAAATCCTCCCAACTCCAAAAAAACCTGCCTCTCCTCTATGTTACAGGGCTGCCTTCATCTCTAGGCCCATTGGAGAACAAGTGGGAATGGACCCACCATGCGCCCATTGACACGGTGTACATCCCGACGAACTTGGCGCACGGGCATACATCCCGATGAACCAAGTCAATAGGCGCAAGGTGGGTCCACTCCCACTATTCTCCAACGTACAGTGTAGTCAGTAGTACTGACATTTTGAATTTCCCGGTGCACCCCACTTGTTGTCCGATGTACATATATAAATAAATAAGAATTGAAGTTGCCCTATTTACAAAAAAATTGCATATGCCCCATGATTAATTCAATCCCTTATGCTTCGGCATGTTTAAGAAAAAACGAAACATAAAAGGTAACTACGATAGTGGTTTTACATTAGCTGTGACATACCGAGGCATCACAGCTCAAATGGTATGAGAACCACCTGTGGGTTATGGCCCCACCACATTTCCGCTGCACTTTTCTAATCATGCGAGATTTGATCCGAATAAAAACAATATCCGAAAAATCGGGGTCTACGAACCTGTCCTCTTCTCACGTGAAGTCTATTAGCACTCTGTAACGGACCATCAGGGAGGTTGGTGGGATCGAAATTCTATTAATATGAAAAGATGAAGTCAACAATCAATGAGTCACAACCTAGCAGGCAGAAGGTCCACTGGTCTATACTATACAAATCGATCACCATACTAACAAAGAAAGGCTCAACAAAGAGTTCATTAAATTGCATGCATATCAACTTACCTGAGAACCTTTTCAAAATACATTATAGACCCATAGTGGTAATAACTTTTTCCAACAGATAGTTAGTTCAAGTCAGAAATACCAAATTCATAATCAATATAAATTCATGCCGCCATCGTCATTCGGGGGAATCCCATTACCTCCTAGGCATCTTGCACCCATTCGGCATCACGAGGGCATCTAGAGGAACCACATTACACCCCCACGCATTTGGGGAACTTAGTTACCCCTTTAGGCATTTCTACTATAACCCGAGACATTGTTGTCCCAAGGACCGACGGCATTTTCAGTCACACATTTACACCATAATGCAACAATTCTATAATTCAATTAAAAGTATGTTAACGTCACTACTATTTAGGAATTTAAGCATGCATCTAATGAATCATCAGTCGTTTTCATCCCCAAGACTAATATAAACTCATATGTACAGAGTTAAATGAACGATAAAGAAGTTCCTACATCCTAGGCCTAAACTAGCCTTATAGGCATCCCGCGTGCCTTTAGATACAATGGTTGTTGCCTACATAAACTGTTTTAAAAAATTATGAAACTTTAATATGAGGTAGACAAGACCTTGAGGGACTTTTTTGTGAGGACTCGTAGTCCAATTCAGCTCATACGGTTCTAAATAATTTTTGCAATCCGGGCCCAAAACAATCAAAATTTCCAGAACGAAATTGAGTAGGAAGATAAATATTTCACCCACCAAATGATACCTAAAAATTATGAAAATTTAATATGCGGTAGCCTAGGATGTACTCTACAACTTTCATGAAAGACACATGTTAGAATTATGGACCGAAAAATATATGAAAAATGGAAAACGAAGAGAGGTTGGTGCAATAAGTCCCAAAACAGATTTTGAATCCCAAATTTTCCAAATATATTTTTGCCGTATCAAGTCCAAAATTTGTGCAATTAAATTATGTCGTAGAACAGCCAATAAGGGTTGATTTTTATGAAGAATTCCCCATTGAAATTTGTACCACATAAGTTGGTACAAAATTAGCAAAATTCGCGGTCAGGCTAAAACCGAACCTGCCCTCAGTCCCAGCACGGATTTAATTCAGAATTTCGACTAGCTCAGCCCCCGCACGTGCTAAATATCGACCAACCATGCTCCTACTATCCAACCACAAGTTCGATCATTTCGAACTCGATGATATATCTAGGTAACATGATCGAAACTTCCGTTTAAACGAAAATCTAAATGACGTTCATGAATTTTTTAGGAAATTATTTTTGTCGCACGACAAACCATCAATATAGGATAGAACAGATCTACTTACCTCGGATCCTTATGTATGGCGGTCGTGACTTGGCAAGACAGAGCTGAGGTTGACAGGAGTGGCGTGTGTGGCTGTGATGGCGAGGGACGGTTTTCGCTAGGGGTGTCAAAAAACCTGAAAAACACGAAACAAGTATTATACTTGTTTCGTGTTCGTCATGTTCGGATAACAAATATAAAACAAACAAAACAATGTGTTTCGGATTGGGTCAGGGTTCGAACATTGTTCGACCCGAAACACGTTAATTCTAAATTCCAAACACGCCAAAAACACAAACCCCAAACAGTCAAACACAAACACATACCTCGTCGGCTCCGCCTTCTTCTCCGATGAGTGCGCCTTCTCGTGGAGTCCGCTGCCGCCCTCCGATTGACGCGCCTCCGCCTCGCCGTCGCCGTCGCCACCCCTCGCCGACGCCGGAACCCTAGCCGCCGCGTGCGGCCGACCATCATCGACGGCTCGGGGACTGGGTTCACTCGGCAATCATGGCGCTCGCTTCTTGCCTCGTTTCCAAGTTTAGATGTATATTTGCTTTAGGCTTGAGCTAAGACACCGGATATACCGGTTGTTCCTTTTCTTTTCGAGCTGCGAGGGAGATTGTTCTTTCGCGTTGTGTGCAGACTCTGTGTTTGCTTCAATTCCTGAGTGAACTGCGGCGTACAGTTTTTGAGCGATCGTGACACTTAAGTTAGCGGGTTCCCGTGTCGGCGTATCTCACGAAGCTTGCTCGCATCTCCATGAAACCATACTGAAGTGAGGATCATCCACGGGACATGATGGGTTCGGAGGTTGAAACGCTTGAGGAGAGATTGAAGTCTTCCTTGGTCCAGCTCCATGCGGAAGGTGCCATTCTTGAAAGGATGGTGTACAAAAACAAGAACCAGCATAGGCGTTGCTCCTATTTCCATTATCTTTTGAAGGTTCCTTTTCTCGCCCACCGTTTGACTGGTGTCATGACTCATGACCTACTTTTGAGCTTTTTAAAATTAGTCAAAAAGGCATTGGAATCTGAGAGATGTCTTATTTGAAAAATGAGAGGGAAAGATTGAAGTTTAGATGAATAGCCGATGAAGGATTCGTGGATCTTAAGTGCTTACTGGTGGTTTTGTTTATACAGCCTAAAAGTTTTAAACCAGTGCAATCAGCAAAAGATTGCGTCATTTTTTTTTAGGTCGGGAAGCAGAAATTGGATTTGGCAAAATTTTATCCCTCTTTTGGAAATGTAAAAAATTTGGGGCCAGGCCAGAGTGATTAAGGTGAAAGCTAGCCCTCTCAACTGATTGTTATTAGTGTTCTTTCTGGCACCTTTTCTTTTTACCGTCGTATGTATGGCCTGGCCGAGGTTTTTCATCCCAGCGATTCCTGGGTTGGCAGGGAAGAGGTTCCTTTTGGGGCTCGTTCTATTTCAACTCAAGTGGGTAAGAGTCATGTTATCTTAATTTCTCGCGAATTCATCTTTTGATGCTTTCTTATTCAAGTTTCCTTCCAGTGAGCTGAGAATTGACCATTTGTATTTGTGGAAATACCTGATCCTGTGTTTTTTCTCTGTGCAGTAAGGAACAAATAGAAAAAAATGGGAGGTGAAAACCCAGAACCCGACCCGACCCGACCCGACCCGACCCGAATTTTCAATGCGAGTCTAATGTGTTTCGTGTTCGGGTCGGGTTGGGTCGGGTAGCATCAAAATCCGACCCGACCTGACCCATTTACACCCCTAGTTTTCGCTGCTGTGGTTGTGTTGCCGAGTGAGGTGAGGGACGGCTGATTTTTTAGGATGAAAGTGGAAGTATGAGTGGTGTCTCGTTCTATTTTCTCTTTGCTCTTTCACCGTCAGTGTAGTCTTCATCCTGGGGCGGTAATTTTGACTCGGCTGTTTCATTTCGTAATTGAAGGTAGTTTTTTTTTTTTATTGGTTGTTTTTTTAAACCTTGGAAATTCCTAAAGTTGTTGGGAGTATTTGGATCAAAATAATTTATTTACGATGAGGTAGCGGCAGTGACTCAGTGATGTAGATGCGTCCTCGGATGAGGTGGAAATAGTGTCACTCGATGATAACGCTATGAGGATGCGAACGGCATAATCCAGCGACGAGCTTGCTAACATAGCGTGGACCATCAAACATTAGGGGCTCGCTATTTTATCAAGTGAAAAAATCCGGATCTCACATCATTGGTGGCGACAACACCATGCCACCCACAAACAATGGCAAATTAAGGAAGTGGAGCAGTGAGGCTCTATAAGTTCTTGTTATGTCTGTTGAAAATGAGTTGTTTACAACACATCAAGAGCTCAAGGTTGTGGCCACTCAGTTCTTGAGCTTACGATGGCTATGACTATTTACTCAAAACTCAAGCATAGTGACCAGGGCATCCGTTGGAGCGGCCATGACTACGCGCAATGGAGTGGATGAAAGGAAAAAATGAACATGATGTGGAATTTGAATCATTAATGGGATCATTGGACAAAATTTGATGAGGTTAGATTTGGGGGAAATTATGCAAAAAGTTCTAACACTTTAGTCATTTCAGTTATAATTTTTTTAATTTTGTTAATTAAATCCTAAGTTTTTTCACATTTTGTCAATTGAGTCCCCCGATCAATTGTAATCTAAAATCACTTATGTGAACGCCAATTGTTTTATGTAACATGATCGATATTAACGTGAATTTTTATAATTTTTTTAAATTTCTGAATATTTTATGATTTTCTTTTTTTCCTTTCTTACTTTTTCTTTTTTCTCTTCTAAGTCCGATGAAGTTCGGTTAGCCCTTGCATATGACTGGGAAGGGTCACACCGACCCTGGCAAACTTGACCAAAAGAAAAATGGAAAAATAAATAAATAAATAAATAATATAAAAAAATCATCCATGTCGACACTAGCTGTCCTACGTGGCATTACTGGCGCTCACATTAGCGATTACCGACTAAAATTGACTAAGTGAACTTGATCGAAAAAATGTAAAAATGTTTAAGATTTAATTAAAAAGTTTAGGACTAAATTAATTAGAATACAACAAGTTTAAGATTTTTTAGACAACTTTCCCATCAGATTTGAGTGCTGACTAAAAGTTTGTGTGGGTATACATATATATATAGAGATTTTGTGTTGACAATTTTTCCATTGGATTTGAGTGCTAACTGAAAATTTATAAAATAATGTGCCAGAATTTGGACTCACAAAAGATTGATATGATATTTTTAAGGGATCGGGCCCGTAAAATAGCCACGCAAAAAAAAAAAAAAAAAAAAATGAATGTTTCGTGTCCGGAACAACATTTGTTCAGAGCCCTAGGGTATCGACGTCGGAAGCCACTTGGTCTCAAAATAAACGCAAAACAGGATAAGCATGCGCGGCGATCCGCTCCAGCGGGCCATCGCGACGAACCGACGACGATTCATCCCCACTCCCAGCGGCCAAGTCAGAGGGAAAGAATGATGGTTGAACTGCACGTACGTAATGCTGACCCCAAGTTTCACGCCTCGAGTTCTCTTGCAGCGCAGCACTTTGGAATTAGTCAGCAACCCCAGATCCTAAACCAGTAACACCGCGCGTGCAGATTACTTTAACATTTTCTCTCACAGTTAATTTGATTTTTTTGCCCAATACGAAATGTGAAAATTTAATAGGGGAGACGAATGAAATCTGAAAAGATTTGAAACCGAAAACTGCAACTCTAATACTATGTTAGAATTTTGTGAGACCACAATTGACTATTTTAAAAATTTAAGATATTATACAAACACGTGGTTTAATATTTAACTACTTTAACGAGATGAAAGATAGTTAGGTTAGGTTAGGTTGTATTAAGATGGTGTAATGATTGTCTTTTTCGTAAACATGTGAGGAAGGAGCTTACTAATGGTTTATTACTTGTCCCAATTATATTTAAAAAAGGGGAGGGAAGATCTCCACACATATCAAGTGGCAAAGGAAAACAAAAGGTGTGGATCAAAGTTCAGAATTTATATTTGTAAGGCCACAACACCCGGTCTACTCTTGGCACGCCCAGCTTATAGTTATGAGAAAGATGGATGTAACTTGTACACGAGCCACGATGCATTTTGCAACTTGATATTCAATATGTTGTCATTTGGGGACACAGTCAATATACTCATCCTCCGTATGACTCAATGATGGTCAATAGCTCTTCGATGATTCGAGTCCAACAAATCATATGCCAAATTGACCAAGTCATGCCTAGACTTATTGAGGACTATTATATGATCTAAGGAAGATTGGTTTCTGATGTGGACATCGAGCCATATCGAGGAGGTGGTGCTAGGGACCCATTGTTTATTCCTACTGGTTCGATTACTCGAGCGCGGGCCAAGCATTTTAGACAAGCTGTTGGCATCATGGTTCGTGATACTTGGCGTGGAAATGACCTTAGATCAAATCTTGAAGAATCTTGGAAATCTTGGCGCAATTTGATTATGTGGACACCAAATATTTGACCAAGTCATACATACATATATATATATATATATATATATATATATATGTATGTGTGTGTGTGTGTGTGTGTGTGTGTGTGTGTGTGTGTGTGTATTCTTGTTTAGGAATATTCTAGAATATGACGCATTAGATTTCTAGGGTTGGTTTTAGAGTTTGTGTGGCGGCTAGAAGACTGACTGAATTTCTTTGGGGGATAGATATATTTTTATTTTTGAGAAAAAAGTTGAGAGATTCTTTTCTACTGTTCTTTTGAGGACTTGACCTTACCAAGGTTCTCTTGTGACGGTCGATTCGACTTATCGAGCGAGATAGCGAATTCTTTCACTCGTGGTGTCTATAACGTTGGTTGGTTGTCACGCGTTCGTCAACAGTTCACGTTCATACCGAGGTTGCCAATCACAGGTTTGATTGGAGATCGAGGTTCACAATTCGCACCATCCGGGCCTTCGTAGAATGATCTTTCCACAACGATTCACATCATTTTGGTATCAAAGCTTGCTTCTACAAGGTATATTTATCTTTAATTTTCTGTTTATATTCAACAATTTGAGATTTATTGAGCTAGGGTTTCGATTCCAGCCAATTTAGGGATCTGAATGCTTTTGTGCTTTCATACGTAGTTGTTTACTATTAGTTTTAACTTTCTCCTAGCATTTTAAATTGTATTTGAGTTCATAAAAAAAAAAAAAAAAAAAGAGAGAAAGAAAACAAACAAAAAAAGTGCGAGAGAAAAAAAAACAGATTCGGCAGAAAAAAAATAACCAAACAAAAAAAAATCAAGAAGGCAACTCATTTGTTAGTGGATTGAATTGAAACAAAATCAGCAGTGATTTGCGTTTTAATTGGAATTTCGAAAGTTGTATTTGTTGGTTTGAAATTGTTACTTGCTTAAACAAAATCAATAGTGATATAATCATGTTTAATTAATTTAATTGATTGTCGTGAGGGGGTTGAGAGACAGGTTTTGAGTCCGATAAAGAGCTTGTGAAAAGAGAATATGAGAGGGAAAAGGCAAGAGTGTGTAAGCTTAATTTAGGGTGGAAAAAGCCTAGACTTGAGTTAAACACGAGGGGAGTGACAAACACCTTGAGAGAAACACGTGAGGGAGTGATTGGTGAGGATTTTTTGTGACTAACATTTACTTGCAGGTCAAAAATATGTCGTGCGAAGAAAGCGTGAATCAAAGGGAAGTTGACTCTATATTAAGGGATGAAGCACTCGTGGAAAGCATCCAATAATTGAGGGTCATAGTGGAGGAGCTTAGTGGCCGAATGATGGGTAATGGCATGAGGGTTAATGGTGACGGAGAGCTACCCAGGGAAGGCCGCAACATCAACGAGACACCTCTAGAACACGACATAGAAGGCAACGGCATTATGATGATGATGAGGCTGACATGGAGGATGATCGAGATGCTTGATTTGAAATGTGGAATGGAGCCTGAGGGTTTAGACACCGAGAAGATAATAAACTTGGCAATATCAAGATGAAGATTCCTTCTTTCCAAGGGAAGAATGATCCTGATGCGTATCTAGAGTGGGAGAAACGCATGCAGATGGTATTTGATTGCCAACGATACTCCAAGCTCAAAAAGGTAAAAACTGTAGCTGTTGAATTTACTGATTATGTTATAATTTGGTGGGATCAACTTGTGACTAGTAGGAGGCGCAATGTTGAAAGACCAATAGAGACGTGGGATGAGATGAAAGCGGTGATGAGGAGGCGTTTTGTACCAAGTCATTACCATTGAGATTTGTTTCAAAAATTACAAAATCTCACACAAGATAATAAGAGCGTGAAAAAGTATCACAAAGAGATGGAGATTGCCATGATCCGTGCTAATGTGGTGGAGGATCGTGAGACCATAATGTCAAGATTTTTGAGTGGTTTGAGCCGAGACATAGTAAGGGTGGTGGAGCTGCAACACTATGTTGAATTGGAGGAATTGGTGGACAAAGCCATTAAAGTTGAGCGGCAATTGAAGTTGGACCGAAATCACAAGAGTGGAGGAGGTTCAAATCAGAATTTGAGATCCAATTGGAGGAAAGATGAGAAGCCAAATTGGAGAGGAAACAACATAAAAAACCGAAACCTCAAAGGAGAAGGAGAGGGACGGTAAAGTTGGAACGAATCTGGCTTCAAGTAAAATCGAAAATCCTAACACTAGAACTCGTGAGATTAAATATTTTAAGTGTTTGGGTATGGGTCATATAGTGAATCAATGCCCTAATAGGAGGGTGATGATCATGACTGGACATGGTGTTATTGAGTCTGAAAGTGAAAGGGAAGAAGAGGATGATGAGATGCCACCGTTGGAGGATTGTAGTGATGGAGAAATAGCGATAAAATGAGACTTATTGGTGGTTAGACGATCTCTTAGTGTGCAGGTAAAGGAGGAGGAGCATCACCAACAAAGAGATAACTTGTTTCATACAAAATGTATGGTGAATGGTAAGATATATAGTTTGATAATTCATTGAGGTAGTTGTGCAAATGAGGCAAGTTATATTATGGTGGATAACTTGGGTTTGAAGACAACAAAGCACCCTAGGCCTTATAGACTTCAATGATTAAATGATAATGGAGAGGTGAAAATGTCGAAGCGAGTTCGAATCCCATTTGAGATAGGGAGATACAAGGACGAGGTAGAGTATGATGTTGTACCTATGCAAGCGGGTCATATCTTACTTGGAAAACCATGGCAATATGATCGAAAGGTACATCATGATAGGTATACTAATCGTTATTCATTGGTGATGAATCAAAAGACTTATACTTTGGTACCAATGACACCTAGTGAGGTGTATCACGATCAGTTAAATTTATAACGAGAAGCTGAGAGAGAGAGAGAAAAAATGTGAGAAATCCGAGGGCTTACGTGGTGTGTCTGAGACGCAAGGAAAAGGAGAGGTCAAGAGAAGGATTGTGGTAAAAACCGAGAGAAAATAAGAGAGAAAAGAAAATAGGCAAAAGAATTTTTATGCAAAATCGAGTGAGGTGAGGAGAGCTTTAGTTCTAGACCAACCGATACTTATACTTTTGTACAATGAGGTTTTGTTTTCTACTGATGATCTTGACCCAAGTTTGTCTAGTCCTATTGTGTCATTATTGCAGGAATTTGAAGATGTCTTTCCTGATGAACTTCCTAGAGGGATACCACCGATTCGAGGCATAGAACATCAAATTGACTTGATTCCTAATGTGCCATTACCTAACCGACCCGCATATCGAAGAAATCCCGAGGAGACAAAGGAACTTTAGCGGCAAGTTAGCAAACTATTGGAACGGGGTATGTGAGAGAGAGTCTTAGCCCGTGCACCATCCCTATTTTGTTGGTGCCAAAGAATGATGGAACTTGGCGAATGTGTGTTGATTGCTGAGTAATCAATAACATTACGGTAAAATATCAACATCTTATTCCTAGGTTAGATGACATGTTGGATGAGTTGCATGGTTCTTGCATTTTCACTAAGATCGATTTGAAAAGTGGCTATCATCAAATTAGGATGAAAGAATGTGATGAATGGAAAACTGCATTTAAGACTAAGTATGGATTATATGAGTGGTTAGTCATGCCATTTGGATTAACTAATACACCAAGCACATTTATGCGACTTATGAATCGTGTTTTGCGTGCTTTTATTGGTCGATTTGTGGTTGTCTATTTCGATGACATCTTGATATATAACCGAAGCCCTGATGACCATATTGAGCATGTGCGAGCTGTTTTACAGGTTTTAAGAGCCGAGCAATTATACACTAATCTAAAGAAGTGCTCTTTTGTTACCAACAAATTAGTATTTCTAGGATTTATTATTAGTGCTGATGGTATACAGGTTGATGAAGAAAATGTCAAAGCAATTTGTGAATAGCCAACGCCTAAGACCATATGAGACGTGCGTAGCTTTCATGGATTGGCAAGTTTTTATCGGCAATTTGTGAAAAATTTCAGTACCATTGTCGCAACTTTAACTGAGGTTATCAATAAGTACATAGGTTTCACGTAGGGGTATGCAAAATACCCGGGAACCGCCCGGATCGCCCGGAACCAAATCAGAACCGCCCGGAACCAGTGGTTCTTGAGAGAACCGGTCCGATTCCCGGTTCCAATTTTTCGGAACCGGTGGGTACTAGTCCGGTTCTCGGTTCCATGGGCGGATCCGCCCACCCGGACCGGACCGGAACCTTTTTAATATTAAGAAAAAAATACTAAAAGAAACCCTAGATTAGATCTCATCTCCTCACTCCCTTCGTCTTTGGTTCTCTCTCTCTCTTTGTCTCTTCCTCGATTCCTCTTAATCTCATCGCCATTTCGATTCCTCCCCGAGCGTTGACGCCACCGTCGCTGCTCCTCCGCCGCTGCTATTCACCCCCTCGCGTCGGTCGCCACCCGCCACAGCCGCGGAAAATTGTTTCGTGATCATTCTATGTTGAAAACCCGACCATAGACCTCCTCCCCTCCTTCCCAACTCATAGACCCAACCGTTCTATGTTGAAAACCAAAATTGTTTCGCATCAAAATCAGTTCCATTGATTCACCCGAGAATCGGATCGGACCGGCGGTCCAGTTCCCAGGTGGATCCATGTAACAAACGGGTGGATCCCGGTTCCAATTTTTCGGAACCGGTCCTTAGCGGGCGGTTCCTGGTTCTAGGTTGGGAACCGCCCGCCCGGACCATGCACACCCCTAGTTTCACGTGGGGAAAAGAGCAAGAAAAAGCATTTAATCTACTAAAGAATAAGTTGACTAATGCTCCCTTGTTATCTTTGCCGAATTTCAGTGCTACTTGTGAGATAGAGTGCGATGCTTCTAGTATAGGAATTAGAGCCGTGTTGATGCAATGAGGGCGTCCCATAGCTTATTTCAGCGAGAAATTGAGTGAAGCAATATTGAATTATCTTACCTATGATAAGAAAATGTATGCTTTAGTGCGAGCTTTGGAGACTTGGTAACATTATTTATGGCCGAAGGAGTTTGTGATCCACACCAATCACGAGACCTTGAAGTACTTGAAAGGGCAACAAAAGTTAAATAAAAGATATGCCAAATGGATGAAGTTCATCAAGACTTTTCCATATGTGATCAAGTACAAGAAAGGTAAGGAGAATGTGGTAGCCGATGCACTTTTTCGAAGGTATGTGATTCTAACTACTTTAGAAGCAAAGTGTCTAGGTTTTGAGCATATCAAGGGCTTATATACTGATGATGATGACTTTGGGAGAGTGTTTGAAGCATGTGAGCATGTTGCATTTGATAAATTCTATAGGCGTGAAAGTTATTTTTTTCGTGAAAACAAACTATGTTTGCCTAAGTGTTCTTTGCGTGAATTGTTGATGCGAGAAGCGCATAGTGGTGGTTTAATGAGGCATTTTGGCATTAATAAGACTTGTGAAGTATTGCATAAACATTTTTATTGGCCACATATGAAGAAAGATGTCACACGTGTCTGTGAGAGATGCATTGCTTGTAAGCAATCAAAATCTACAACTAAATCGCATGGCTTGTATACACCATTACTTATTCCAACGCATCCTTAAATTGATATTTCTATGGATTTTGTGTTAGGATTGCCTAGGTCTAAGTATGGTAGAGATTCTATTTATGTGGTTATTGATTGGTTTTCAAAGATAGCTCATTTTATACCTTGTCATAAAACTGATGATACATCTCATGTTACTGATTTGTTCTTTAAGGAAGTTGTACATTTGCATGGCATGCCTAGATCGATTGTTTTAGATCGAGATTCTAAATTTCTTAGCTACTTTTGGAAAACATTATGAAAAAAACTAGGAATACGGTTGTTATTTTCTACTACTTGCCATCCACGGACTGATGGTCAAACCGAGGTAGTTAATAGAAATTTAGGGGTATTGTTGCATGCTATTATTAAAAAGAATATAAATTCTTGGGAAGATTGTCTGCCACATGTTGAATTTGCATATAATAGGAGCATGCATTCTGCTACTAAATTTATACCAATTGAAGTTGTCTATGGTTTTAATCCGTTAACTCCGTTAGATTTAACCCATTTACCTGTTAATGAGCATGTGGATTTAGATGGAGCAAAGAAAGCCGAATTTGTCAAGGCGTTGCATGAGAAGACGCACGCAAATATTGAGCGCAAGACTGAACAATATGCAAGGTAAGCCAACAAAAGGCGCAAGGAAGTGGTGTTTGAACCTAGTGATTGGGTTTGGGTTCATATGCGCAAGGAGCGATTTCTTGAGTAGCGACATTCTAAGTTATTACCGCGAGGGGATAGACCATTCATGGTGTTAGAAAGAGTTAACAATAACGCCTACAAGCTTGATCTTCCAGGTAAGTATGATGTCAATACTACATTTAATGTTTCTGATTTGACTCTTTTTTATTCAAGTGATGATTTGAGGGCTAATCCTTTGCATAGGGGAGGGAATGATGTGGACATCGAGCCATATCGAGAAGGTGGTGCTAGGGACCCATTGTCTATTCCTACTGGTTCGATTACTCAAGCGCGGGCCAAGCATTTCAAGCAAGTTGTTGGTGTCATGGTTCGTGATCTTCGGCGTGAAAATGACCTCGGATCAAATCTTAAAAAATCTTGAAAATATTAGCGCAATTTGATTATATGGACACCAAATATTTGACCAAGTCACATATATATTCTTGTTTAGGAATATTCTTGAATATGACACATTAGATTTCTAGGGTTGATTTTAGGGTTTGTGTAGTAGCTATAAGGCCTATATATAGATTGACTTAATTTCTTTGGGAGATAGATATATTTTTATTTTTGAGGAAAAAGTTGAGAGATTCTCTTCTACTGTTTTTTTAAAGACTTGACCTTATCAAGGTTCCCTTGTGATGGTCGATTCGACTTATCAAACGAAATATCGAATTCTTTCGCTCGTGGCATCTATAACGTTGGTTGGTTGACACTCGTTCGTCAACAGGTCATGTTCATACTGAAGTTGTCAATCACAGGTTTGATTAGAGGTCGAGGTTTGCAATTCACACCATTCGGGCCTTCATAAAACGATCTTTCCCATAACGATTCACATCAGTTTCGAGATAGGCAGGTTCAAACCAAAAACTTGGAGCTTTGTCAAATTCAGTCCTTGATCCTTATGTGAGATTTTTTGTGGATCATTTAAGAGATTTGGGGATGACTATTTTAAATTAGTTAGTAATGATTCTCACAAAATCTCACATAGTATCAACGCTATAAATCCTGACTTTGAATTCTTCCAAATCTCATTTACCTTTTCAATTAAATTTTCAAGCTTAGTACTAGGTTTAAAAAAAAAAGGACCAAATTGAGCATACGAAGAAGTGTTGAAGTACTTAAACATAAAAACATGCATTCATCTAATAGTTTAAACTTTTAAAATCATTGACAGTGATCATCATAAAATCTTGCACATTCATATGACGAAGCAGACTAATTCTCTTGATAATCAACTTGGAATTGCATTGGCCAGTTGTAGAGTCAACCCAGAAATCATACTTTGAAAAATATCAAATCAACCATGAATGGGGAAATCTCTTCGTTTTGGTAAGATCCGCTAACCTTACGGAAATCATTTCCTGGGGGCGAACCGCAAACGGGTGGCCAAGATTTACTTCCACAAATTGGCATGAAGTTGTCTCTTATGAATGCCTAGCCTGCCTAAAGAAGAACCCTTCCGCATTTGACAAGGCGCGCCATCTGTGCAAGCGAAAGAGAACAGAAAGCAACCAAACAAGGACTCGAAATGACAACCTTAATCCACCCACCCCAAAAGGTCTAACGAGTGGACAAGAGCCGCCTACGGAAGACAGTATACAGAACGTATGCGAAATTGTACGCTTGGTATCTACCCACATGCAGCGTGTCTGAATAGTCTATGAATGATCTCATGTCACCTCCATCATGTTTATGCCTGCAACGTAATCTAATCACACCTACCTGAAAATCCAACTAAAACAAAGCAGCCCACTGGTTTCAAGAGATTGAAACTATTAATTTATCAAAGGAAAACAAAACAAGAAAGAAACGCCAACTAATATCTAACCAGCGATTCTGTTGGAAATTGTGATCCATTTTCTAAAACTATCTAGAAACTATTAAGGGTGCGTTTGGTAACGTTTCTATTTAAAAATTGTTCCAAGAAACAGCAAAAAAAAAAAAAAAAAAACTATTTTTGTTTCGAAAAACAATTTTTTGCCGTAAGAAAGCGTTTGGTAACTACACAAAATTTATGTTCCTAGAATAGAAAAAGAACGAAAACACGTTTAGCAAACTTGTATAATTTTTTTGTTTCTTTTAATTTTTTAATATTTTTATTTTTTTTTTCCTTTTTTTTTTTTTTCTTTTTCTTTTTTCCTACTTTTGGTCGGTCGCCAGCCTCAGTCATGGCCGACAAGGGCCGGCAGCCTCGCCCAACCACCGGCGAGGTTGAGCCTCGCTATGGGCCAACGACGCTCCGGCGAGGTTGCCGGCCCTCGACAGCCGATCGCCGGCCATGGTCGAGGCCAGCAACCGGCCAAAGAAAAAAGAAGAAGAAAAGAAAAAGAAGGAAAAATAGGAGAGAGAAAATTTGTTTCTCGAAAATGTTCCGGGAACAAAAAACGAGTTTTTCTTGTTTCTTGTTTCTGTTCTAAATTTGTTCCCTGGAACAGAATCAAGTCCCGAGAACAAAAATGTAAACAAAATCGTTTATGTTATTTTTTTGTTCCCCGGAACACAAAAACAAAAATTGTGTTCATGACAAGAAAAAAGAAAACAAACAAACGCACCCTAAACCTTCGCAACAGCATCCACGTTGAAGATTGTCTAGAATAGTTGAGAATGGAGGTTGCTAGCTGAACCTAGAAGATTTATGTGGAAATGCGAGCAAGCAGAAGCCAAGTTGAAGAAAAATCCTAGAACAAGCTAAAGAAGTCTACGTGCATGGGAAATCTTGAAAATAAGTCAACAATGGCTGCTTAACCATGAAGAAAGAAGGATCAAGAGTATGTGGACAGCAAGAGTACTTGGAGAAGAAGAAAATTAGTTGTCTTACAACTATACTATGGTGGTGAAAAAAAGTCAAAAGTTGCTCTATAAATAGAGCCTAGAATCATTCATGTAGCATGGGTGAGTGGTGAACCCTCCACCTTTGTGTGAGTGAATCCTCCACCGTAAGAGGTCTTAGACCTCCACCGTGATCATGTGAGGAGATGAGTTTAAAAATCTCCATCAAACTATTTTGTTCAACTAATGAAATTATTTCCCCCATATCTCATGTCCTTCAATTATCTTATCTTGTCTTTTGTCCATCGTCTATAAACTATACGATACACTTGCACACATCACTAATAAAAAACTATCATCAATACCAAAACCATGTTTCCGCATGCACACATCCAAAATTTTTAACAGATTCAACAGAGCCTCGCCTTCTCGTCCCCTCTTCAGTTCTATCGTCACTCTCTCTCTCTCCAGGTGGGTTCTTTGTTATCTTCTTGATCCGTCTGCCAGCTCTTCTAGTCTAAAGTTTTGAACTTTTTCCTGTTCATTTGGTTTTTGCACTCGGGTTGTTGAGTGCTGAATTGCGCTGGTTGGATCTCTTGATCGTCATTTGATAGTCTCAGATCAATTGGGTAATTGACTGATCGCTCTGAATCTGCGTTTCTTGCAGCTTTAGCTCGATACGCATCAGTTTGGCTGCGGAGTTCGTCATTCTTGAGTCAGATGGCCTCCGCAATGCTCTCTTTTGCTTCGGCTGCGGCCTCGGCCCCAGCTTCACTGTCGGTGCACGAACATCTCAAGGTACTTCTTAATTTCGTTTTCTTGAACGTAGTGATTTCATCTCGTGGATCTCTCTTCTGGTTTCTTTTGCGATGGTTGAATTCGAAAGGTGTGCTTTTTCCTTTTTCTCTGTTTTTGCTGTTTTCACGGTGGTGTGTCATGTTTTCTCTTTATATATTTCAAATGCTTGATTTGGGCGAATCACACTGATCTTGTTTGCTTTCATTAGGGGAAAGCAAAGATTGGAAGTGCCAATTTCAGAAGTAGTGTGCCAGAGAGAAACCCATTTGCCAAAACTAAGGTATGGTGCTTGCGATCTCCTGTCATTCGTCATCTCTTCAGTTTTTCAGTTCTCTAACTTGGTTTTGCTCTGGTGTCCTCGCTATGAGTTGACTATGAATTATACGTCTTGAGCATGCTTCGTTTGGCTGGATAAGTGGTATGATTGTGTCGGAGATATGGCCTTATTACTTCCGTTCAAGTTTCAATTTTGTCCTTGTTTCTCTTCCTGATTTATTGGATTGTAAATACTGTCATACTTTTTTTTTCCTAGTGACTGGTGAAATCCTGTTCATTCTTATTTCTGGTTTTGAAGGCAAGCACGCTGTGGGAGATTGGTTATAACTTATGCGTTTGGATGTGTAGAGTCAATCATCAAGTCTCTTACGGTTGTATCTAGTCAATTTGATTTCTGAGTTTATATCATCTCATCTACGCAGCATTTTGGTCGGGTATCTATGACTGTTGCTGTTAATGTTTCGCGATTCGAGGGCATAACAATAGCCCCTCCCGACCCGATTCTTGGGGTGTCTGAAGCCTTTAAAGCAGACACAGATGAAAAGAAGCTCAACCTTGGAGTCGGGGCGTATCGGACGGAAGAATTGCAGCCTTACGTGCTTAAAGTTGTCGAGAAGGTGAGTTTTCTTAATCTTAATTAGGCAGTGAATGATTCATTATTTCAACATGGTTCAATGCTCTCTTTCTTCAGTGAGCTTCATTTTCCTTAAAGAATAGAATTCATGCTTAATGATTTAGGGTGCGTTTAGTTTAGCATTTTGAAAATCCATTGGGAAAATAAAAAGTGGTTTAGCCTAAAGAACTTGAGACAAATGCAAAAACCGTTTGGTAAACTATGCTATGAGAAGTAACTTTGAAAACACATTTGAAAAACCCTTTGAGTGAATAATATTAGCTTTTTTTTTTTTTAATTTCATTTGTATTATGCAACTTTTTAAATATAAATTTTGACAATAATACTAAAAAAATCAAATGCACATATAATTTTTTTTTTAAAAGACCAAACCCTTCATTGGAATTTTTTAATTTTTATTTTCTTAAAATTGAAAAAAAAAATGTATGAATTTTTTAAATATAAATTTTGACAATAATGTTAAAAAAATCTAAAAAATCATATATATATTAAAAAACCAAATCCTTCGTTGATTTTTTTTTTTTAAATTGAAAAAATAATGTATGCAAATTTTTAAATATAAAATTGAAAATACTGCTAAAAAAAAAAAAATCAAATATATATATATATTTTTAAAGACCAAACCCTTCATTATTTTTTTTAAATTTTTATTTGTTTAAAATTAAAAAAAAAAATATGCAACTTTTTAAATATAAATTTTGACAATAATGCTAAAAAATAAAATACACATATATATAATTTTTTTAAGAAGACAAAATCCTTGGTCAAAATTTTTTAATTTTATTTGTTTAAAATTTTAAAAATAATGTATGTAACTTTTTAAATATAAATTTGAAAATAATGCTAAAAAAAATACATATATATATATATAATTTTTTTTAGAAAAAGACCAAACCCTTCGTCGGAATTTTCTAATTTTTATTTGTTTAAAATAGAAAAATTAATGTGTGCAACTTTTTAAATATAAATTTTGACAATAATGCTAAAATAATCAAATATATAGGATAAAAAAATAAAATATATAAATAATTTCTTTCTAAAAAGACCATAAAACATATTAAATTTGATTTTTTTAGCATTATTTTGGCATTTAAAAAAATAATAACGATGGCAAAATAAGAAATTTGAAGAGCGGGTGATGATTTTTGAAAAATAAAAATAAGTTTCAGCATTTAGCCAAATGCTAAAAACTCAAAGCTAGTGCCTAAGATTGGGCTAGTTTTGAGCTTTCACCTTTACAATGCCGACTTCACTGAAAACTACTTCAAAATGGTTGCCAAACTGATCCAAAGATTTCACCAATGGGCTTTAAAAATTGAAAGTTTGGAAATGTTGAACCAAACGCACCTGAGAGCTTCTTATCTGTTTTTTGTTTTTTCCTCTAGTCAAGTTGATCTAACCGTGGATTTTACTACTCTGTGTAGGCTGAGAATCTCATGCTGGAGAGAGGGGAAAACAAAGAGGTACACATTTCTCTGAATTATATTTGATCATGTGGTGTCACTGTATCGATCTGAGATTATTCTGATATAATTTTGATCTGCAGTATCTGCCAATTGAAGGTTTGGCCGCATTTAATAAAGCAACTGCAGAGTTATTGTTTGGAGCAGACAACCCAGTGATAAAGCAACAGAGAGTATGTCTGCATTATGTGTTAACCGACCTCTTTGCATAGAGTTTCCTTGGAAAACTACATCTTTTGCAATTCTTTACCAGGTTGCAACCGTTCAAAGTCTTTCGGGGACTGGTTCCCTTAGGCTGGCTGCTGCTCTTATTGAGAGGTACTTTCCTGGAGCGAAGGTGTTGATATCATCTCCGACTTGGGGTATGTGCTATTGCCCGTGGAACTTTTTTTTCTTTTTTGTAATTATCTTTGTGGGTTAAAATTGTTATGTCAACTACAATTCTGCAGGAAACCACAAGAATATTTTCGATGATGCTAGAGTTCCATGGTCTGAATACCGATATTACGACCCAAAGACAGTGGGCTTGGATTTTGAGGGGATGATCGCTGACATTAAGGTTGAGTCCTTATAATGAATGATGCCTGCTTAACCTCATCTTTACTAAGTTGAATAGCATGTCCAAATTAAAACCTAACGAGGGGCATGGCCCTGTTTGTTCAGGATGCGCCAGAAGGATCTTTTATCTTGCTCCATGGCTGTGCTCACAACCCAACTGGCATCGATCCAAACCCTGAACAGTGGGAAAAGATTGCCAATGTCATTCAAAAGAAGAATCATATACCTTTCTTTGATGTTGCTTACCAGGTATTAATCACTTGTGATCCGAGATTTAGTCTAATCGAGTGTCCTACATACCCTCAGATGCAATAAGGATGTTGTAACTCAAAGAAAGGGCTTCTTCTTTTCAAAGTGCAGAATCTTTTAACAGACTGTAATAAATTTAATTTTGTCCTTCTTGGATGTTCTTCTATTAATTTTATCTGGACTATCATATGCATTATAGGGATTTGCAAGTGGAAGCCTTGACGCTGATGCTGGATCAGTGAGACTGTTTGCTGCTCGAGGCATGGAGCTTCTGGTGGCTCAGTCTTACAGTAAGAATCTGGGTCTTTACGCGGAGAGAATTGGAGCAATCAATGTTGTCTGCTCAACTGCAGATGCAGCAACAAGGTATATGAATCTTTGCTCTTCACATGATGAGAACATAGTTTGCCTGCTTATCTTACTTCTATGCCCATTCCATGCTTTCAAGAATATGCTATGTAAGTTTGTCCAAATTTTTTGCTGACCTCAGCAAGTCCAATATTATTCTTATGTTCCATTAGAATGGGCGATAGAAGATCTTTGTCACAATCATTCCTTTGCATAAGCGATTGCAAGGGTGAAGTAATTGCAGCCTGTTTGTTTGGTGTAAAGTATGTGTTAAATATGATGGGGCTCCCTCTAAGAACATTATAAGGTTTAAAGAAACTTGAATAACAAGAATTTTTGTTTGCTAGAAAAAACTGACAAAAAATTTTGGCAACACTGTGGACAGTGATCTAACCCTTGATATTGCTGGAGAAAGGTGTTGGTAGATTAGATGAGCTTCTTCGAGCAGCTTATGGTTTTTAATGGCATATTGCTTCCACTAATATCACGGTGCCCTACATTCTCAGGGTGAAGAGCCAACTGAAGCAGCTTGCTCGGCTAATGTATTGTAGTCCTCCTGTCCATGGGGCTAAGATTGTTGCAAACATTGTCAGTGATCCAGCTCTATTCAACGATTGGAAGGCAGAAATGGAAATGATGGCCGGAAGGATCAAGAATGTGAGACAAAAGCTAAATGACAGCCTCTCTGCCAAGGACAAGAGCGGGAAGGATTGGTCATTCATACTCAAGCAGATTGGCATGTTCTCATTTACAGGCTTGAGCAAAACACAGGTAATTTCCCTTCACAAGTTGTTACACTCTGTCCAGAATAATTTTCTTGTTTGTTGTCCGTTTCGAAGTGAATCATGTCATCTTTCATTGTCCCTATGGGACCCTTATAGTGACAATCAAAGGGGATCGCTAACTCTGGTCGCCCTTCCCCACCTTTTTACTTCAAAAAACAAAAAGAAGCTTCTTGTATAATCCACCGTGCTATCATTGTCTCCATAGTAATCTTTCTTTGTTGCCCTTTCAGAGCGAGAACATGACAAACAAGTGGCATGTGTACATGACAAAGGATGGAAGGATCTCCTTGGCTGGACTAAATTTGGCCAAGTGTGAGTATCTTGCAGATGCCATCGTAGATTCATATCACAATGTCAGTTGAGTCTCGGAGACGAGGATGAGGTAATTGTATTAGGAACCTTCAAAAGTTTTGGTGAGTCCAATATTGTCGTGGAATGTCGGCTTAGCAGAAATTGGACAACAATAATTCAGCAATAATGTATCTCCAGCAACGCTTCAAAATAATTGTACTCGAAGTTTCAACTCTTGATCGGTTCTGGTTGCAGACACAAAACAGCAACAGCAGGTGCCTGCAGATACATTAAAACCCAGGTTTCGTATTGCCAAAGCAGTGACGAACCGGTTACAGTAGCCGAACTCATTGATAGGCAAACCAGTGCCTGGAATATCCCAATACTCACTAATTTGTATGACGACACTACAGTTAAGGAAATCCTCACCATTGTGTTATGATAGTTGAATTCGCTTGGATATCCTGAATGTCCCTCCATCCTTTATGCTCTTTTTCATGTTTTGGGATTTCGGTCTGCTCTATAGCACTTAACCAGTTTCACTCTAGTCAAAGGAAGGATTTTCATTTAGATTTGCTACTCGTAGGATCGCTCTATGCTGCCGTCTGCAGGCTGATATTGTTTGTAGCTCGCCAAATGGTTAGGTTCGCCTTGTGTTTTCCTTCAAGGAGATCCGAGGGAGCTTCAAAATTGCTAAAAATGAGAATTGGGTGAAAGTAAAGTATTTGGACAATAGCGATTCGTACAACTTCTCTTAATCGGAGTATAGAAAATTGCAGGTGGCTGTTTCCGGCCCCAAACAACATTGCTCTGAACCGGAGAGCGAGAGCACCACCTTCTCTATCATTCCCAGTTTTTCTAGAAGTCGGCGTCTCCAGAATTTTCAGAAGAAAAATCAACTGTCAAGTGAGCAAGTTGAAGAGAGGCTCCAGTTCACTTCTCCAAGTGGCCACTCTGAAATGTAATCTGGAAAATTAAGTATGGAGACTTCCTCCAAGCAAGTGCTCTTTGGGCCGTTTAGTTCGGCTTTGGGTAAAAGGCATTGGAAAAATGAATACATTTCGGTAAAGGGGTTTTCAGAAATATTATACCATTTAGCAAATTATAACTTCAAATAGCATTGGAAAATAACCTTGCATAAACACCATTAGGTAAAATCCACATTTAAAATGGGCTTCTGCTATTTTTCTTTTTCTTTTTTAAATATGAAAATTAAATCTGGTTAGGGTTAGCTGTCTACCCACCTTCAGTGGCTAGATTTCGGGCCGCACAGTCGCGGGTTCAAGGCGGCGCGGGGCCAGATTTGGCCATCCCAACTGCCAAATTTGACTTATGGATGGCCAAATCCAACCATCAGGTTGCTAGAACTAACGACCTAAGATCACGCGACCTCAAGTGTTGCTTGGATCGCGACCTCAAGCCTGCAATCCAAGTGACGCCACCTAAGGACGAGCACTTAGGCAATCGCCTGAGTTGCGGGTCACGCCACCCAGGCGATGGTCGCCGCGGACGCACGACCCCCCGGTGGCGAGTGATGGTCACCAAAGAAGCCTGACTCAAGCGGCAGATTGGGAAGACGAACAGCTATGATGAAGGAGGAAGAAGATGAACAATGACAAGTAAACTGTAAATTTAGCATTTTCGAAACACTAAAAGCTCAAAGTAAGTCCCTACTTACATTGGGCTTTCAACATTTGGAATGCTAGCATTTGACTAAAGAAGTCTAAAACATACTTGTCAAACGCTTTGTATTTTTCCCAAGAAGCTTTGGAGGCCTAAAGCCTCTTGCAAATGCTCCACCAAACGAGGCATTTGTGCAGGTGTGTGGAAAAGCAAGAGTAAGGCAAACACTTGGTGAGAGTACTGTGTGAGAGTGAGTCTCCAAATGTTGAAAAGGACAAGTCCTCCGTGTGGAGTCCACAAATAATACATTGTGTGAGTAGTGTCGGTTCTTATAATAATAAAAGAGTGTTCATTTGAATTATCCAATTGAGTCCAACAAGCAGTACCAAAGCAAGCGGTCGAGGACCGACGACCCAACAATTGGAGCGTGGTACGCAAAGACCGTGGTCAAGGAACATTGTATGTACTTATTGGCTTAATGTCATATTTTGTTGCAACACCGATGCTCTCTCTAACCTTTGCAACTTGGCATCGTTAGAACTGCCAAGCAATCCCATGCCTCTTTGGGGTTTTCGCATTCTTGATGTGCTGTAACAACTCATCTTCAACAGTCACAACAAGTACATATAGCGTATCATCTACTTTGATTTTCCACTTTCTTAACTTGCAATCGTTCGTTTCGGTGGCATGACTACCTACTCACGTTCAATGGTCATTGACATTGTCTTCGCACACAATCAGGGACCGAAGTGAGGAGCATATTCTCATGAGTCAAGGGTTATGGGACATCATTTGTGACGCCCCCAATACATCACGGCTAACTAATATGATGACAATTACCTTTTTCATTTCATTCTTTCTTAAACATGTAAGGGATTAAATTAATCATGTGATACACACAATTTTTAATAAATAGGGCAATTTCATTTCTTCTTCTTTTTTTATATATGTACATCAGACAACAAGTGGGGTGCATTGAGGAAATTCAAAAGGTCAGTACTACTAACTACATTATACGTTGTTCACCCATTTCCACCTAGCTGTATGCGTGTCGTCTAACCCTAGCCCCGACACCATCAAAATCCTCCCAACTCCAAAAATCCTGCCTCTTTCTATGCTGCGAGGTTGCCTTTGTCTCTAGGCCCGTCAGAGAACAATGGGAGTGGACTCACCGTGCGCGTGTTGACATGGGCGTACATCCCGACGAACTTGGCACACAGGCATATATCCCAACGAATCAAGTTCATCGAGATGTACGCCTGTGTCAACAGGCATACGATGGGTCCACTCTCACTGTTCTCCAACGTACAGTGAAATCAGTAGTACTAGTATTGACATTTTGAATTCTCCAGTGCACCCCACTTATCGTCTAATGTACATATAAATAAATAAGAAATGAAGTTGCATTGTTTACAGAAAATCACGTATACCCCATTATTAATTTAGTCCCTTACACTTCCGCATGTTTAAGAAAAAACTAAATGGAAAAGGTAACTGCAATAGTAGTTCTACATTAGTCTTGACATACTAGGGCGTCACAACTCAATTGATATGAGAGCCACCTATGGGTTATGAGCCCACCACATTTTCGCCGCGCTACTCTGGTCATGCGAGATTTAATCCGGATAAAAACAGTATATGGAAAATCGGGGTCTACGAACTTGTCCTCTTCTCACGTGAAGTCTATTGGCACCCCGTAATGGACCATCAAGGAGGTAGGTGGGATCGAAATTCTATTGATCTAAAAAGATGAAGTCAACAATCAATGAGTCACAACCTAACAAGCAGAAGGTCCACCGGTCTATACTATGCAAATCGATCACCATACTAACAAAGAAAGGCTCAACAGAGAGTTCATTAAATCGCATGCACATCAAATTTTTCAAAATATATGATAGACCCATAGGGGTAATAACTTTTTCCAACGGATAGCTAGTAGTTCAATTCAAAAATACCAAATTCATAATCAATATAAATTCATGATGCCATCATCATTCGAGGGAATCCCATTACCTCCTAGGCATCTTGCACCCATCCGGCATCACGAGGGCATCTAGAAGAACCACATTACACCCCACGCATTTGGGGGAACTCAGTTGCCTCTGTAGGCATTTCTACCATAACCTAGGGCATCGTTGTCCCAAGGACCAACGGCATTTTCAGTCACACATTCACACCATAATGTAGCAATTATGTAATTCAATTGAAAGTACATTAACGTTACTACTATTCAGAACTCAAGCATGCATCTAAT
The DNA here is from genome assembly GCF_016545825.1 of Eucalyptus grandis. NCBI lineage: Eukaryota > Viridiplantae > Streptophyta > Magnoliopsida > Myrtales > Myrtaceae > Eucalyptus > Eucalyptus grandis. The sequence continues at coordinate 51,167,090 of NC_052614.1, forward strand.
GAATCATCAATCGTTTTCATCCCCAAGACTAATATAAACCCATCCATACAGAGTTAAGTGAACGGTAAAGAAGATCCTACATCCTAGGCCTAAACTAGCCTTATAGGGCGTCCCGCGCGCCTTTAGATACGATGGTTGTTGTCTATGTAAATTCTTTTGAAAAATTATGAAACTTTAATATGAGATAGACAAGACCTTGAGGGACATTTTTTGCAAGGACTCAAAGTTCGATTCAGCTCATACAGTTCTAAATAATTTTTGCAATCCGAGCCCAAAACAGTCAAAATTTCCAGAACAAAATTGAGTAGGAAAATAAATATTTCGTCCACCAAATGATACCTAAAAATTATGAAAATTTAATATGTAGTAGCCTAGGATGTACTCTACAACTTTCATGAAGGAAACATGTTAGAATCTGGACCTAAAAATCTATAGGAAATAGAAAACGAGGAGAGGTCGGTGCAGTAAGTCCTAAAACAGATTTTGAATCCCAAAGTTTTCAAATATATTTTTGCCGTATGACAGTCCAAAAATTGTGAAATTAAATTATGCCGTAGAACAGCCAATAAGGGTTGACTTTTATGAAGAATGCACCATTAAATTTGCACCACATGAGTCGGTACAAAATTAGCAAAATTCGCAGTCGGGCTAGAACCTGTGCCCTCAGTCGTCCCAGCACAGATTTAATTCAGAATTTCGACTAGCTCGGCCCCTGCACGTGCTAAATATCAACCGACCATGCTCCTACGACCCAACCACAAGTTTGGCCATTTTGAACTTGATGATGTATCGAGGTAACGTGATCGAAACTTCTGTCTAAACGAAAATCTAAACGACGTTCATGAATTTTCTAGGAAACTATTTACGTCGACAAACGATCGATATAGGATAGAACGGATCTACTTACCTCGGATCCTTGTGTATGGCGGTCGTGACTCAGCAGGACAGAGGTGAGGCTGACGGCAGCGGCGTGCGTGGCTGCGATGGCGAGGGACGGTTTTCGCTGCTTCTGCGGTTGTGTTGCCGAGTGAGGTAAGGGACGGCTGAGTTTTGAGGATGAAAGTGGAAGTACGAGTGGTGTCTCTTTGCTCTCTCACCGTCAGTGTAGTCTTCATCCTGGGGCGGTAATTTTTGACTTGGCTGCTTCATTTCGTGCCAGCTGGAAATGTGACGCTGTGTCGAGGCCTAAAGCAGTAGCAAGAAGAAAATTCAAGAGTCTTCGTGTGATTGAGGTAACGTGGCAGCTATTATTGAAGGTAGTTTTTTTTTTTTTTTTTTTTTTTTCTTTAAACCTTGGAAATTCCTAAAGTTGTTGGGGGTATTTGGATCATAATAATTTATTGACGGTGAGGTAGCGGCAGCGACTCAATGATGTAGATGCGTCCTCGGATGAGGTGGAAATCGCATTGTGAGGATGTGAACGGCGTAATCCAACAGCGAGCTCGCTAACATAGCATGGACCGTCAAATTTGGGACTCGCTATTTTGTCGAGTGAAAAAATCCAGATGTCGCATCATTGGTGGCAACAACACCATGGCACCCACAAACAATGGCGAATTAAGGAAGTGGAGCGGTGAGGCTCTATACATTCTTGTTATGTCTGTTGAAAATGAGTTGTACAACACATCAAGAGCACAAAGACCCAAAGGAGACATGGAATAACTTGACGGTGCTATTCGTGAGGATGAACAACGCCAAGTTGCAAAGGTTGAAGAACGAGCTATTGTCGGTGCCACAACAAAATATGATAGTGAGTCAATACTCACATACAATGATCCCTGCTGACTGGCTTCACGTACCATGCTTCGAATTATTGAGTTATCGTTTCCTAATCGCCTGCTCTGATACCACTTGTTGAACTCAAGTGGATAGTCCAAATCAAAACTCTGTTTGTTATCGGAACGCTCACACAATGTATTACTTGTGGATTTCACACGGAGGACTCTTCCTTTTCAGCATTTGGAGACTTACTCTCGCACAATGCTCTCGCCAAGCATTTGCCCTACTCTTGCTTTTCCACCCACCTGCACAATTTTAGAGTGGTCGCTTGGAGAAGAAACCCGCAGCCTCTCTTCAAAGTCGAGACTTGATAGTTGATTTTTAGCCAGAAAATTCTGGAGATGACAACTTCAAGAAAATCTAGGAACGAGAGAGAGAGAGAGAGGCGATGCTCTCAGAGAGCTTCGATTTAGGAGGCTGCGTGGTCTGAAATGAATGCTAAACAGGATTGCAAGTGCGGCGATCCAGCGTGCGCGACTGAGCGACGAACTGACGATTCACTCCCAGTGGCAAAGTCGGAAGAAGAATGATGGTTGGTGATGGGTGTATGCAAATGCTGAGCTGAAGTTTCTAGCTGGAGTTCTCTTGCAGCTCAAAACTTTTAACTGGTGATCAAGAGATACAGCAAGCTAATTAGTAATACGACGTTCAGAAGCCTAAATTTTCCCTTCTTTTATTGGTTATTTATTTTAGCTTTCTTTGATGGTCAAGGATAGTTAGGTTGTATTAAGAAGGGGCAAGGATATTTTTTTTTCCTTTGGGAAAATCACCGAATCAAATCTCAACCTGTTATACGAATACAAATTCAATCGTGATTTTTTAAATTTTTGCCAATATATGCTTAAACATTTCTGTAAAAATTCAACATAGTACTTCCGGCTATTTTTTGCCTCAAAATGCTAATGTGATGGTTTAGTTATCGCCACCCATCCTACATGTACCACCAGCAATTTGGGATGGACAACATGACCTTGTTTTGTCTAGCTTTCTAAACTAACTCTTTTCTTTTCTTTTTTTTAATCTTTTTCCTGAAAAAATTGTCCAAAAAATCATAAACCTATTGTATTTTTGCCAATTAAGTCCTAAAATTTTCAATTTTACCAATTGAATCCATCTAACCAAATTTAGTTGGAATTAGCTCATGCGGAATTGATATGAACTTTGAGTCCATCCCCATATACTCCTCCAAACTTTGAGCACCATCTTTGGAACTTTGAATTTATTTGCAACCATGCTATCTGATTTCTTGTACATAAGTATATAATTGATTTTTAGGCATCAATTTGCCAGATACTATATTATTTCGGTAATAAATTATTTTTATTTGATATATTTATTTATCCAAAATATATAATAAAAAAATGTAAATTAATTCAGTTTCTGGCTCCCGCATATTTAAGTAGGATGTGTTTATGATTCTTATTTGGAAACCCCAACTCAAATTTGGGACGGGCTCGATTTTTATTTAGGACTATTTCAAGTTTGAAATAGGGTTAGGCCTCTCAAATTTACTTCGCTGCAATCTCTAGCTAAAATAAATTTGTAAAAGATTGTAGGCATTTTATGTTAAAGGGAACTAAATAATTTAATTTAACTTAGAAACTTATAATTTTCACAAATGAATCCGTATGAGACCACTCGGAGTCCATGTAGCAATAGCATATGAATAATTATTCTGAAGGGAAAGACATAAAGTTTTCATAACTATTAGTTTCAAAAGTTGTAGAATGGAATAAAATGATCTCATAAATTGCAGTTCATGTAATTAAATGATGATGTCGCCTATTATGCCTTAAAATATTTTATTGACGACATAAAACATGAGACATAGTATTGACGATGCGCATTATTATAATTACATGTCACAATTTGTTAATTTTGATCAACTTTAAGCATAGTAATATCGCAGTAATATGTAAGTGTATTGGCCATGATCATGAAGGTTTTTTTGTTTAATTAAGCATAACCTAAATCTAAATTACCTTCTGGAAGCTATAAAGCATTTTAAAAGGCCCCAATTTCCCCGGGACCGTGAGAGGAAGTTATCCAATTCCTAGGCAACAGTTATGTGGTTAATAGCAAACCATCACTCTCCAAAACGTGATGGGACCATCTAGCTTTCTATAGGTAAAAAAGATTCCCGAAAAGCAAAATAGGTACAGATTTGGTACCATCTTCCCCGTATCCAATTATATTCCACACATAATATAGTCGATGACATTATTGTTTAAATAGTTACACAGATATAGATCAAATAAAGATTCTTGCTGATTATAACCATAGCTAACACCTGATATAGAACGTGTCACTTAAATCAATTTTTTGTAGTATGCTCGTGGTGAATATGCGTGCTAATTGTGAACAACTTTGATGCCAAACGAACCAAGTCATCCGGTTTTCGAGAAAGGGATTTGTGGTCGATAAAGGTCCGTTGCTCTCCTGGGAAATAACGGATCGTCAGGCAACCATTTTCATTCTTTTGAACAAACCTCCGCAGTCGGATGAGGTATATGCATCCTGTCTGTTTGGTTTGAAGCATGTGTTCAATATGACAGCGCTCCCTTTAGGGATGTTATGTGGTTGAAAGCAACTTAATGACAAGAAAGTTGTTGATTAGGTTACATGAGGTTCTTCGAGCACCTTTTAGTTTTTTAAATCGCGTTCCGCTATCTCGATTACCCACCAATATCATGCCACCCAACGTTCTCAGGGTGAAGAGCCAACTGAAGCGGTTCGCTTGGGCAATGTACCGTAATCCTCCCGCCCATGGGGCTGAGATCGTGCCGACCATTGTCGGCAATCGGGCTCTATTCAATGGATGGAAGGCAGAAAGGGAAATGATAGCTGGAAGGATCAAGAATGTGACACAAAAGGTGTATGACAGCCTCTCTGCCAAGGACAACAGCGGGAAGGACCGGCCATTCATGCTCAAGCAGATTGGCTTTTTCTCAATTACAGGCTTGAGCAAAACTCAGGTAATAATTATTCTCATTCATTGCATATTTCGAAATGAATCGCGTTGGCCTTCCTTGTCGCTATGGGACCCTTATGGTACCTGCCAAAAGGGGACCGCCCACTCACCACCTTTGTACTTTGGAAACAAAGGCAAAGCTCCTTGTGTCATCCATTGCACATGACAAAGCACGGAAGGATCCCTGTGGCCGGATTATCTTTGGCCAAGTGCGAGTATTTTGCAGATGCCATCATTGATTCGTATCACAACGTCGGCTGAGACTCTGAGACAAGGATTAGGTAATTGTATTTAGAACCTTAAAAAGTTTCACTAAGTCCAATATTGTCATGGAATATCGGCTTAGCGGAAATTGGACGACAATAATTCCGCAATAATGTAATCTTCAGCAACGCTGCGAAATGATCGTACTTGAAGTTTCAATTTTCAATGGGGATTAAGCCCCTGGTTCTCTGAAAGAGGAAGGTCAATGAAAATTTTGAGTTCTATTGACAGTGTTATACATTAATTTGAGTTGCAGTTCAGCTGTTGCCTCTTATTTACATGATAGATGACCTAAGGGGTTGAATGAGACCAGGCAAAAAGTCCAAATGCTTTTCGCCAAATGACGCTTTCTTACGTACGACTGGTTTTATGCCGATGATATAAGGACATACAACACCTCATGAGCGCTTCAACATGCAAATGACAGCAACGAGATATGCTGCTATTTATTAGGCAAACTGCTCTTGAGGACTGTGCTGGCCAAATTCTGCTGATGGATATTGATGAAATGGGTTGTTCTTCTTGGCACAGCCTGAATCTCCACACTTAATAGTAAGCCAGTGCTTCTTGTAATTCCCTTTTCTTGGAATGGCAGGGAACTGTTAGTCAAAGATTCGATGGAGTTGGACATTTCAGATCCCCTTCACTCACCTATTTTAGCCACCATCACATCAATAGTGTCCCTGTCTTCATGTCAACCCTGTGCTTTCAACTGTCCCCTTCTTCAACTATCGTCCGGATGCAATAAGACCAAAGTTGTCAGAAAGTTCCTACAGCCGATGGACTTATGAGTGAACCCCTTTTGCACACAATGGTTTTCACCAATGGTGAGATTCTGGTTCCATGAAGGAAAAGGACAGTATAATCATCAAATTACAATTGAGATCTTGCGACAAACAGAAAGTAGAGAATAATGCCAATGACTCTATTTGCTCCCAATTCCTGGACGTAATCATCAAAACGAGGAGAAGAAGGGCAAGCAGTTAACTGAATGTACCTAACCTATGGTCACCTAAATGAAGAACTATTGTTCGCCTGACTAAGAATTTCTTCTGTACACCTGCATCACATCGATGATGTTCAAACATGCACCTCTTTCTCTTCCATCAAGCCAATTCTCTTTCGATATGAGATGCAAACTGCCTATAATTATCTATATGCAGAAACTCTCTTGAAGATCTTGATTAAACCGGTTCCTTCTTGAGACCACCCATATCTTTAAAATTATCATGAGATCAGAAGGCGGTGGGGTGCTGATCCTAGGTCTTCAGTGTTCCACCAAGCTCAACAGGTACAAGTGGAATGAGAGAGTGGAGTACATCCGTTATCAGTGGCCGGTAGATCGGTTCTGGTTGCAGACACAAAACAGCAACAGCAGCTGCCTACAAATATATTACAAACCAAATTTTAATGATGCTGAAAAGATGATGCTTAGCACATAGTTTGTTACTTAAACAGTGAAGTTCTATACAAAGCATGAAGCAGAATTTATCATCTCAATTTATAGACTGTAAATTCAATGATTAATCAACAAGAAAAAGCTGAATTATCACGACCTAAATCATCTTCTGTCCATCAATACTAACTACTTTCAACAGAGGAATTGGCTTGGAAGACCAGATGACTAATTGAAACAAAAGAAGAAAATTTAGGAACCTGGTATAAGTGCTTGACATCCATCGCATCTCTAATTACAGGATCCACGATATCTGGAAGCTTAGTTCGGTCGGTCAGCTGAGGCATGGCCTGTGCATATCAAGATAAGACAACCCTTTCAACTGTCAAAAGTTAATTCCTTACATGCATGAAAGAATCTATCAGACTTTATGGCACTAGCCATACCCATGTAACAATAGACTGGCACTGAGTGGGTGCTACTATCTCAAGAGGCCTTCTTCTCAAAAGGAGCTCCAAAAGCACAACTCCAAAGGCATAGACATCACTCTTATCAGTCAATTTACCTGCGTAAGTTAAGTCGAAGTTCAGTATATTTTCAAGAAGGAAATAACAAACAAATTAACTCAGGTTTGCAAAACAAGGATCTTATTTTCTAGCTATTTGAATAATAACTTCATTCTACTGTTGAATTAAATGGGAAGATGAACCAGAAGAACTATTTGTAAATTCAATGGCATTAAAGCTTACATCCACATGTGATTGGCCCAACCCATTATGCAGAACAAGCAAAAGTGTGTCCTTTGATTTTTACATCAATGGTAGACATGTCAATGATGTTATACTCAATCCAGGAGTCAAAACCACATGGTGACTCATTCAAGGAACTCTTTCCGTATTTGGCTACAATGACGAACAACTGAAGCAGTACAGTGCTGAAAATTGAAGATGTTGAGTTAGCTCGTTTCAGCTGGAAATGCACGCACAAGATGGGTCTTGCCAATGGAGAACACAACTATGCTAAGCATAACTTTTCTCAATCAATGTCTACCATATTCCATCTTGCAATTCCCGTGAAAGCTCAAAACTGAAAGTTACTGTCAAAAACATGTATCAAACAGTCACTAGAAAGTCGTCAATACATTACAGCATGGATATTGTTGCCTCACCATCCAAGACATATTCTGGGGCTACATAACCCAAAGTGCCCGATAGCTTTACCCTGTTTTTCTTCCGGGTCACCTCAGTCACAGCTAACCCAAAATCTGCAAGCTGAGAGAGAGAGACAGAGACAGAGACAGAGAGACAGAGAGAGAGAGAGAGAGAGAGAAAGAGAGCCATAATAGAATGTGATTACGTATGTTAATACAGTGAAAGTTCAAAACAGAGATTTGAAATATTTTCCCAAGTCTATTTGTGAATTTTACCTTGGCATTGAAGTCAGCATCTAGAAGTATGTTAGCTGACTTCAGATCTCTGTGGATGACTGGCGGATAGCGATGCTTATGCAGATACTCTAAGCCTCTGATCAAAACACGCCAAATTATTTTTCACTCCATATACCATTTGATGTGAATAATGAACTTGAAAATCTGAGTGACCCTAGAGTCTCACCTAGCCATGTCAAGAGCTATTTTCATCCGTCTATGCCATGTCAATGCTGATCCATTTGAAGACCCTGATGGAAATAATATTAACAAAAAAGAATTGTCTCCTCCTTTATTTAACTACACTCAGCCTCTATTAAAATTGTAAGTAGAATGATGGAAAAGTTCTTTACCATACAATTGAGTCTCCAAAGAACCATTTTGCATTAGTTCATAAACGATAAACCTTGCCTCACCATGGATACAGTAACCCATTAGCGAGATGATATTTGGGTGCTGCATTTTACTTAAGAAACCCACCTCACTCTGCAATCACAAGAAGCCTCCTAATAAAATACCAAAAACGCAGCACAAACTTCCGACGTTTTAAAAGTGAGAATAACAAGACAGTTTAAACTAATATTTTACCTCATATACTTTGGAGGCATCTTGGCTTCCACAATCAAGCTTCTTGACAGCAATATGCATGCCATCATCCAACATCCCCTTGTAAACACAGCCAAATGCACCTTGCCCCAATACGTTGCTCTCCTTAAAACCATCCGTCGCCTTTTCCAACATCTTGAAGTCCATCACTAGAATAGAAACCTTCCTGTTAACCATCTTCAAGGAACTGAATCTATCCAAAAATGAAGTCACCGACAGCCCCATCTCTGCTTCCTCAGAATCTAACCACCACCGATGTACAATAACCCAAAGTAAGCAATACGTAGTGCTCTAGTAGATAACCATGCTATTAATTCGAATATTTTAAAACAGACTATCAACATTTTTTTAGGCCAAAGGCAATCAATATTTGAAAGTTACTGGATGCTAGTAAAAGATGATTACCTGAGCTCTGAGTACCATCTCTTTGTGCTCTGCGCTTACGCTTGCTGCGAAAACTCCACCAACATACAAAAAAGAGCGCACTTGCGCCCAGCGAAGAGCAAACAACAATGAGTGCAATGAGTGACTTCTTTTTAAAGTCCATTTGGCACTTCGCACCTACAAACCAAAGTCCTTGACAGCATGAGAGTCGTACATATTTAAACTTTAAAAGCACAGAAATGAATCGCTTCATAAGTTTTTGATATATCCAAGCATTTTGTCTGGAGAAACCAGAAGAAGATACAATTTTTGGTCAAACAAAATGGTAGTCTCCACATATTTCATCGACAGAAGTAGCAGCAAAATTTGCCGATAAACTAACTGATTGAATGAATAATTTCAGAAATTTAAGATGATATTTGAGATTCTTCAACAAGCATAAATTCTTAGGGAGACAAGGGTAACAAGGCTCTCTTAGGACACTCACCCGGAGCGAAACAGGACAAATAGGAGATAAAGCTGATGGTAAGCAAACAGGAGATGGAATGAAGGATTGAGGAAGGTAAATTAGAGCATCAGTTCAAAGGGGTACGTGAAAAGGAAGCTGAAATTTCATTCTATCTTTTCTTGTTCCTTCATAGGAACACATGAGGCTGGATGCATCTGAGAAATCAGAATCCCAGAAAGAGTAAGCTGTGGTAGCTCTAGGTTGTTGAGCTTTTCTTCTTTTTCCTAAAAGCACCTGCTTTTGCTCCTTAAATGAACAGAAAAAGGGATGCAAAAGAGAAGAAAGATTTGGGGAAAGCAAAATCTTGCTGGGGTTGGGGTGACTTCTCTGCAGCACAATCATGGGAGCAGTCAACGCAGCAGCAGCACAATCCAATCAAATACCCACCAAAGAAAAAGCTGTTGAGGAGCAGATGGCATGTAAAGACAAAGAGAATTTTTTGGACAGCTCTGGAAATTCGGTTTTCCTGACCCAATACCCGATGGAAGGGGTAGCTTAGAGCCTCTCCTTCCACAAAGAAAAGAGAAGGAAAAAAATCCTATTTACCCAAACAAAAAAGAAAAGAATATTCTTTTATTAAACCTGTGAAAATCTTGACCTTTACCTCTCCTTGTGGATGTATGATATAGTCTGATCGACATGTACTCCACCAATCCAGTTAGTAAATACTTTCTACAAACATGTACCCTACAGAAGTATGGGGGAAAGAACTACTGATTTTTCAATATTGGAAGTTATGGGGAACATCATTGTCTTTTCTTTAAGACAATCACGTGGACTTTACCATCATCTCTTCGTTTGTTTATGTCTTGCATTGCTGATGCGATGCTTCCTCCACACATTTGAATAATCCTACTTTAGCTTATCTAGTCGAGAGTCCCAACACCACGAGAGTCCCAACACCATCTGTCCTCATCCCTTCTTTTCATACAAAAGGCTGAAGAAACCCACATGAATTCTAGGCCTAAATCACCCGTCATTCCATCCTGGAAACCTTTAATTTTTTACTCCAGCTGAGCAGCACAGTCTCTGCATGCCCCAAGGAAAAAAGCAAAAAAAAAAGAGCCCTTCATGCGCCAAACCGCCGACAATCAATGCCGAACCGTTTACCCTGGGGGGTTAGTTGAACAGCATGCATCAGATGAATTTCTTTAATTAAAAGTGAGGCTGAGATGCTTTGAATGGGAATGCTCTCCTAACAGACATCATTAGAATAATCGACAATGGGATGGTTTTACCTACTTTTGATCCCGAGAGGGAAGTATCATGTCATTTCTCTCTCTTTATAAAGTTAAGACATGCAAAGTACAACCACCCTCCAACCCTATCACTATGGTTTCTGTGAACCAGAACCACCTATATGGATGATGAAACTCAGACCATATGGCAAAAATAGGAATGAAGGGGGCCCTCTTTTCTTCGTAGGTCATAAATGCCTGCGGGAATGAAGCTATATAGCAAGGCTAGATAGGGAGTTTGGTCATCAAACCAGTGAGCTAAAGATAGACTAAGCCGCCGCGTCAATATCCAAAACACAGATTTTTTGTGCGGAAAAATATATTGCTGGGCATATTCAGGCGTCAGGTAGACTGCTTGAGGTAGGCCGATTGCTCCGATGTCAAGTTGTGATGTGAGATTTGATTTGAGGAGGATTTGCCGGGAACCAAACCATCCAAAACCTTATATTATTGTTTGGGTTGATACCGGGATAACCTATAAATTGGTATACTTATGATAAATTTATCCTGAATTAATTTTTAACAACAAAAAATTTTAAACTCATACACTAGTGATAAATTTACCTTTATTGAGTTTCCATCAGATATTACCATCAAATTATTAAATTAAATAACCTAAATATTACCATCAAATTGTTAAATTAAATAACACGTCGGTTGACGGATGTACTAATTTAATATTTCACCCTCCATTTGTCGCAAATATACCACTCGTAGTTTTTCATGATATAAATCCAATTTAACGGAAACTAAAAAATGGTAAATTTGTCACATATCTATCGGTTTAGAGTTTTTATGGTCAAAAATTAGTTTAGAGTAAATTTATTATAAGTGTATTAATTTAGGAATTTTTGTGATCAAAAAATTGGTTTTAGACAAATTTATCACGTGTACAAATTTAAGATCTTTTGTGATATTAACTCTTATTATTTCGATCAAAGATTATCATTGACGCTGAGTTTGAGCATCAACTAGGTGGACTGGAGCCGAAGCGGGCTTTATGACGAAATGTCCAAGATCATGGTCGGGTCGGGTTTGAGCCGTCCCAAGATCTGAAGCTGGCACCGACAGCAAAGGCAAACCATGGTTCAACCGATCTCAAGTCATTAACCTCCCCGGTTCACGGCGATGTCAGCAAAGTTGGGTCCTTCACTGATGCTACATCTCTCTCCTATCAAGCCCGTGAGGCCCAACATTTAGTGTCGTCGGCCCACTAATTTCTCTTAGTTGGGCCTCAAATTCTAAGTCAATTTGTCCGACGCGAAATTCCACTCTTGACCATCGAGAAGGGGATGAAACATCCTAGTCTACCGTCACGTCGGACGGTTGAAAATTTGAATGAGGGACAAGACCATGCTTAGCCCAAAATTTGAACTTACGTTTTTGACGGCATAAACATTTGAATTAAGGAAAAATTCAATTGCTTGTTCATTATTAGTGGAGGCAAATGTCTATGTCACTTGCACTCAACAGGGCAAGCAAACCCAATGCACAAGATTCAAGATTATATATGACAACATGCCTTTTTTAGGACGACAAGGACGTTGGGTGCACCTAATTTGACCATAAGGTGTACTAAACAATATTCTCTGTTAGGCTCCAAAGAAAGATTGAACCTTTCAAAAGTCAAGATTAAACAGAGACATATTGATTGAGAATCAGATACAAAAAGAACATGAGTTCGATTTTTCGTATCTATATTTATATTAAGTACAAAGCAAACTTTAGAATTTGGTGTCCATCCTCATGTCTGGAAAAAAAATGCCTTTGATTTTCCTATTCTTTTTATTGAAATTCCTTGCCGTTAATTAAACTCACGTCGCCAATTAGAATTGTAGGAGTGGTTAGAAATCTACATGCCACTTTTCTGCTTACTTAGTTCTACAAAAATCGTAGGTGTTGAATTAACTTTCTGTTAGGGCCAATCCGAGGTCCTAAACTTCGTTACTCCATTGCAAGATTGAGTTCTTAATTTTGTTGCGACATATCGCATTTTGAATTAGGGTTTGAAGAAGAAGGGAAAATTGGCTCAATCTTTCCGAATTATGTTAAATTTGGGGCAAATGTGTTTAGCAAAACTTAAAATATGTGACCTAACTTCGAGAAATTACTTCTTTTTTTTTTGTCGGTCTTATTCTAATCCTATGCTAACACCCACTCTCAGACTTTTGCCCTTACTTCCTTACAGGGCGTGGGAGTCGAAACCCACTCCTAAAATGAAATCGTCCCCACCCCAATCCCCCCTGAGAAGGTGGGGATTTGAACCCCCAACCTCCTCCTTCCAAGTTGGAAGAGTGGCCACTAGGGCAAACCCCCAGTGATTCGAGAAATTACTTCAATTGGAAGAAAAAGGGGTACGAACACTTATTGGGCCTTGTGATGCGAAGTCAAATTGGCTTGGCGTGATTCAAAAAGATTGATAAATCACCCATGAAATCATTTCCCTCGCTTATCCATTATTAATTCAAAAGATGACGATTATTCTTAATTATATTATCTAGTCCATCGCAATACGTTATGGTAAGATATGGTAATGGATCTAACGGCTCAAGCCTCACCCACCAAAATCAGTGGGCTTGGCTAAGGATCAAGTCTAGTCATTGCCATTGCATCGTTAATTAATAACTACCAACAACTTTGCGATGGCTCAAGAACTATTTATAACACGTCGCGCATCGACATTTGTCTATGACTTTGATCTGGAATCAGATTGATTAGAAAAAATCACGATTAAATCGAGTCAAACTACGCAGGCCCGTGTCCGGTTCCTAGTTGTCAAAAGCTAATCCGACCTTGAAGCCCCTCTGGCGTCCGATCTACGCGTGCTCGCAAGTGCAAGTGGACCGAAAATGGTGGAAAAAATTTATAAAAAAAAAAGTGACGTCTTCTTTTTCAGGGAATTTCCTGGCCAATCAAAGACGAGAACGTGGGAACCGCCCCTTCCTCAGCGGCGATGCCGTCGGTGGGAAGCGATGTACCGGATCACAGCTCATCCAATGGCGGTCCACGGGTCTCTAATCCCAGCCGCCCCCCCCGACAAAGTCGGTCGGCCAGTTCCGAGCCACGCGCGACACGTGTCCCCAATCACGCTCCCCCAACGGTCCACTCCCACGGACCCAACCGCCTTCCCCGCGCTTTTACCATACTGCCCCTCTCCTTGCGGGGACATCCGCGTGGTATTTCCGAAATTAAGGGGGATTCGAGGGGCGATGGGTTAAGGGAGGGAGAAGAGATCATCACGCCACGACAGGCCGTCGGTCACACGTCATGGGTGGCGGGGCCGCGCTCCGTCCGCGGCGCTTTCCTCGAGGGGGACGACCCAGCCCTCCGCCCACGCGCTTTCCCCGTTGCTTCTCCACGCCACGCGCCGTCTCCGTTGATCGTTGACCCTCCCCTTCCCCCACATGCCACTTTTTTTTTTTCTTTTTCCTTTCTTTTGGAGGCCATAAAAATCTAATTTGAGGGGTGGGGGTTAACGATATCTTTAATGGATCCCCACCGATGGAATTTTGCCAATTCGAAAATAAATTCTCGATATCTCGTGATTATTTCCACTCATGAAATTTCCTCTTTTTCTCACAAATCTATAATCATTACCATATTCGACTTTCGATATCATGAACGTATTGAACAAGCAATTTTCTTTCTTTTTTTGTTGGCCCCATCTGCCGAATTACGCATAATTTGCTATTTGCCGGCTAGATGCATTTTCCTTCGACATTATCATATCACTCCCTTCGGGCCCAGCCGAAGACGAGGTCAAAGGATTCATGCACAAATTCCAATTTTAAAAGAGAACATTAGGCGAGTGACGACCACGTCATACGGCCCGAGGCGGTTCCTAGACCTCCTCGCCTTGCCTCTCCCAGCAAGCTACCCAATCCTCTTTATAATTACGCCTTTTTCTAAAGAGGGAAAAAGAAACATCCTTTTCCGACTCTCTCTGTCAAAAGAACCGACGCTCTTCTCGTCTTCCCCTGATGCTATAAAACCGCCATAGCCACAAACCATTCAGATCTCCCAAGAGTATATTTGCAGCCTGTTTCTCCTTCTCCCTCTCCCCACATCAAAGTTTGCTCCTTTTCTACTGCAAAGATCGTAGCTTTTCTCGCGCTAGGAGCCCTTCGTTTCTCGTGTTTCTCTTTGTCCATTCCAATCCGATTTGCCGCGATGGGTGTTGCGGTTTTACATCCCCAGAGCCACTTGGTAGCCGACCCTCTCTTCCCCAGAAAGCGCGGCCTGTTGCGGCCCCCGGCGAAGGCGCCGGCCAAGGCCAAGCCCAACGCTAACCGCGCCCACCAGAACCGCCGGAGGAAGAGCTCCGCCAAGTCCCCGGCGACCCCGCCGCCCCCCGCGCCGCCGGCCAAGAGCCTCGTCGTGGGTCATGTCAGGATCCTGAAGCGCGGCGAGGTGGTCGCCTCGCCGGCCACGGCTCCGGAGTCGAAAGTCGAAACTGGAGCCGAAAGGACGGAGGAAGTCGCGGCCAGCGTGAGCCCAGCTCCGGAAACGGCTCAAGCCCGGGCCCAGAAGGCCGAGCCGGCCGCCCGGGTCAGTGCCGGGCCCGACCGAGTCCTGGCCGGGTTCTACGCCGGGTCGGCGTTCATCACGTCGCCGCCGCCTAGCTCGGTCCCGATGCCGGCGTTTTTCAATAAGAAGACCGATGGTCTCGTGGGATTCGTCGACCCGACGAGCGATCTGAGGCGGCTTTTGCGGCTGGATTAGCAGATGACAGCAAAATCGGGGGTGTTCCCGATGGTTTTTCATACTAAAGTTTGGAACTTGATGGTGTTTTTCCGAGCTCCGCGACTCTCGATCCTTCCCTTATTTTTTCAAGGGGGAGGCCGAGGTCGTCGCGGCTCAGTTAAAGCGATAGTTGTTTAGGTGACTGGCGACTACTACCGACTCTTTCTTTAAGGTTTATGTAGCTAGGCTCTAATTGTCTGTACAGCTTCGTCTCGAAAAGACCCAGTTTTTTCCTCACTTGGGTAGGTTTCATTCGTGTCTTCTTGTAGCTGAATTTAGATTGGTGTTAAGCCTTGATACGTAGACGTCTGTTTCCATTTGTTTCTCTCTTTTCTGTTTGTTGGGTTGGGGAAGATTACAGCTTTGTATTGTGTTGTCTAGTTTCGAGTTCCTGGTTAATTTATAGAGTATGAAACCTCTGTGATGATGTAGTAGCAGCAGCAGCATCCTCAATGAAGTTATATCATCTTTTTCGTTTGTGAAAGTTCAGAGCTTTGATGATTTTTCGTGTGTGGACCGCAATACGATCGATTGACGTACGAAGCAGTTGCTGCAACGCAGCTCTGCACCAGAGATTTCCGACCTTTTCGGTTGCTTTTGGTCTCTCGACAGTTCATCAATGGCGGTAACCAGTTGCGTGTGCGTGCTGAGGGCTGGTGGTTGGTGGGGAAGGAAGAATTGATGGCGGTCTGCATATAATCCAGACCCCACCAGAAAATCAGGGCGGCATTTAATTTCAGATGAAGGGAGAGGACGTTTTCAAGGGTGACTTCTCGATTGGCGACAAGATTTGGAGGGATTTGGATCTTTTGATGATTGGGGGAATTTGCACAGATTGGTTTTGTTGTTATTCAATTCGGAGCAGATGCATCGAATCTCTCATGTTTTTGGGTATAGGTGGAGTCTGGTTTAATTAAATAGATCTTTACCAAAGATGAGGCGTGAGAAAATCAAGCAAGTTAAAAATTACCTAAAAAAGAGGTTGCCATGAGATTAGGTCGAGGTCGTGAGAGATCGTGATCTTGATCTTATCCTTGGGAGGGTGGGTTTTTAAATTGCTGCCCAGAAGACGAGACGGCGGCGTTTGGTCTTTGTTTATAATTCTCTTGTTAGTCCTCTAATTTCGGCTTTTGGACCGGCTTGTCCTGACGAAGGCTGATCGGCCATGGGCGCTATTAGAATTGGTCAATGAGAATGATTGTGCGGTGAACGCCGTGATGATCAAGCCGATTGATGATAAGTTGAGTTGGCACAAACCCAATCGATATTTTGCACGTATGGACGTGCTACCATTGGGGATCTAATTGCGATAGATGATAAGTTGAGTTGGCACAAACCCAATCGATACTTTGCACGTATGGAATGATCGTGCGGTGAACGTCATGATCATCAAGGCGATTGATGATAAGTTGAGTTGGCACAAACCCAATCGATACTTTGCACGTATGGAATGATCGTGCGGTGAACACCTTGATGATCAAGGCGATTGATGATAAGTTGAGTTGGCACAAACCCAATCGACACTTTGCACATATGGACGTGCTACCGTTGGGGATCTAATTGCGATAGATGATAAGTTGAGTTGGCACAAACCCAATCAATACTTTGGACGTATGGAATGATCGTGCGGTGAACACCATGATGATCAAGGCGATTGATGATGAGTTGGCACAAACCCAATCGATACTTTGCACGTATGGAATGATCGTGCGGTGAACGCCATGATGATCAAGGCGATTGATGATAAGTTGAGTTGGCACAAACCCAATCGGTACTTTGCATGTATAAATGTGCTACCATTGGGGATCTAATTGCGATAGCAAGAGATCATTCCTGACAACTCGTTCAATTAATCTTATTATGCATCCTACTTATATTAGCTTAAGTGCATGTGAGTTGCAAAATTAGGACATTCAAAATGTTAGCAAGTTGGATTAATCGTGAAGAATTATTAGATATTAAAGGTGTGTTTTATTTTATGGTAAACTTATAATTAAAAAAAAAAATCTCAAAAATAATTGGTTATGTTGCTTAGAAAAAGGTCAATAGAAAATATTTTTATCATTCACAGCAATTCAATTAACTATTTTCTTAGGTACTAAAATACTTTAAATTCATTCAATTTGTAAACGATACAAATAATTATTTTTTGAAAAATATTTTTCTAATCTTGAGTTTTCAAATGAAACAAACGCACCACAATATGACAATATCGATTTTCATTGCTTTAAATTGACGATAGCACTTAAGTAATCTTTTTTTTTTCATAAAAGTAAATTAGAATGATCCGACGAAAAATTTTGACAGTAAAGTGAGGAAATATTACAGCACACTATTAATGTCCTCTTCTCCGTGATACTCAATAAAACGCATATGAAACAATCATGATCTAATTGCTCACATTAATTGAGTGCTAGTAAGAATCTAAAGCTCAATCATCACATCTACGTGCAAGAGAGGATGAGGGTCCGATCAGGCGACCCCAATTATAGTGAAGCCCCGAAACCGAACTGGTGACGCCAAAAACTCTCTCGCATTGGTAAAAACTCATTCCAATGAGGCTTCTCCATTATGGGATTAAAGCATGCGCAATGGTCTTCAGCTATTGGATGACACTACTTGATCATAAAAGTTGAACTTAGTTAACGAATTTGCACTGACGGACACCAATGATGAATTGACGCATTGTTCACCGAAAACAGAAGGCCAACGCCACATGTCGCAGCCCCACCACTAACGACAGTCCAAAATGATACTCGAAGAAGATAATACCATGCTAACGCATAAAAATAAGATGGTAAAGAGAAAAACAAAGCGAATCAGACGCTACGCACATAAGGGTGGTGGATCATTAAAGTGTGCTTTCGGATTGATTCAATTCAATAACTAATCTGAATCGGCTTACTTGATCGGTTCGAGGTCGGTTACACTGGGATTTATCCATCTCCGATTCCAAATTTTTGGAACTACGCTTGATTGGTTTAGTTTCCAATTCACTCCTCTCCTATATAAGGTATTGTCAACTTTTGAGAACAGTACAAAAAAAAAATCTAAATTTATTACATTTTTATCAATTTAGTCATACTCCTTAATTATATTTATTGAGTTTTAAATATTTTGATGATTGCTTCATCTTCCACATTTGGCCAAAAAATCGTTGACATAGACGCTTGTCCTCTTACGTTGACCCGTGCTAATTTGGACATTTAAAAAAAATTATGAATCTCTTTGTTTTTTTTTCCCTTTTTCTTCTTTTCTTTCATTTTTTCCCCAATTGTGAGTCAATGAGGTTGCCTGCCATAGGTTAGGACCTCGACACCCTCATCTATGGCCGCCCTAAATTTTGTTCATATCAATGTTGATTATATTACGTCGTACAGTTAGTGTACATGTCAACAATTTCTAGCTAAAATTATATGAATGTGCTATATTGATATATTTTTAAAAAAATTATAATTTAATCAGCATAATTAAAAGATTTATGATTGAATTAATACAAGCGTAATAGGTTTTTTTTTTTTTTTGGGTACTTTTCCTCATCAAAATTTTCTCTCCACTTTATTTACCAACGATGTACCAAGGAATGGTCCATTTTATTTAAAATTATCTCCGACGAACTTCCTCTTTCGTTTGTTGAGGATGCTATATTTATGACTTATAGTTTGATTATTTTGTTTAGCTCTTAACAGATTACAATAAGATCTACAAGAGCTTCGTTCCTGTGATTGTCTCGGGTTTTATGCAAGGCTGGAATAGTAAGAGAAATTTACAGAATCGTTCAAGTAATGAAACCTAAAGACAAAATATAAAATCATTCAATTCCAAAGTTCACCCTAAACCAACAAGTTCGGTTTTACACTTGTTCCAAGATTTATTTCAAAATATGAAAACCGAATATAACATGATATGTTAGGTTTCAGCTTCAAAGTTTGAAACATCGAGCTGATCACCTCTATTGGGTCATAGCAAATCATTTTATTGACTCGCATAAGCGAATGAGGTTGTGATCAAATTTAAGATTTCTATACAACTTTGTTGAGAAAAAGAAAATCATATAGAAGTCTATCATATATGTTTGCCGTTGGCCTATATGGTTGTATTTTCTTATCTTAGTGCCTTTGGGGCTTTCAGTTGTTTCATCTTTTACATCGGTTCTCTTCCACTCTTAGCTCTTTGAGAGTGTAGGTTATGGACCCGATCTTTTGTACTTGTCCTATCTCTTTCCTTTTATTTAATTACCCTTACCAAAAAAAAAGAAAAAAAAGAAAAGAAAATCATATAGAACTTCATATGGTTCACGTGTTGGTTAACTGATATTCAAATTAGACTAATTATATTTGCCATGATACCATCGTTTGCTATAATGCGCAAAATTATTTACATAATCATATTATCATTTCTATAGTACTTTGTTTTATTTACTTATTCGTACAGGGACAGCCTTGGCTTTAAAGCAGTGGGGTGGCTGCCTCCGCTCAGTTTGTCGAAAATTGGGAATGTGTCGAGGTTTTTAAAACTGTTTCTAAATTACTTTTGGCCTGAAAAACAACTCTTTGGCTCATTAAATTACTAAAAGATATACAACAAAATCAAAAGTAAATACTTTTCATTTTGATTTCCATAGATTGATAAAAAATAAATTCAATAATCTTGAAAACATAGTTGTCCTGAAAAAAAAAACTATATAATATAAAATTCCATAGATCTATCATTTATTAAATTGCTTATTGATTTAATTTTTCCCCTGCTAAGAGAATTTTCTAGATCTTTCCTGCATTTATGTGTTTTCTAAGGTTTGAGTGGATATCAAATTCCTATTAATATAATCGAGACTCCATTAAAATTTTATCTTGAAATTAGCATAGGTTCATGTTTTAGTTGCGTCTAATTGGATTTGGGATGCCATTCTTAACTATTCCCTGTGTGATTTAAAATTGCCAAGAACCCCAAAATAAAATGAAAAAGAAAAACTGAAATCGCATTACATCGTCTCCAACATACAATTTGTGCATAATCTTTCAAATGTGGCAAGTTAAAACCGATATAACGTTGAAAAGAAAAGAAAAATCGATGTCGCCATTAGGTTATCATTTCGTATTTACCAAGTTTTAAGAGTAAAGAATCAACGAGTATTTCACAAGCACTTATTAAACAACCTGGATCTTAGCATGCCCTTAAACTGTTACGTTTGAACTTTTTAATGTGAAATTCAAGAGTATTCCCTTGGAGGGGAAAAAATATCTCTCCAATTAAGAGTTGAGGTGTGCAGACATTAACACTCATATATTAAAATAAAGAATACAGTTCTAACAATTCATCGGGTTTACTTGGTAGGCAGAGAAGCCCTCAGCGGAGCTCTCGAGCTTCTGTGATATGATGAGGTACAACCGTAACCACTATTGAGCATCCACTAACACACCCCCATAAAGGTTGTCATTTCATATTCACCCCAGCTTTAAGAATATGGTTTCAATAAGCATCTCATGAGCACTTATTAAGCAACCAATTAAGGAAATTCTATTAGCTAATGTATTGCTTTGCGTTGTGTTATGAATAATCGGTGCATTAAAACCCACCCCGTGGTAGATGAGTTGGTTCGCGCTTTACCTCTTCATTCAAGAGGGAAGAGGTTTGAAACTTTTTGCCCTCATTGCACGACTTAAGTGGGGTGTCATGGGAGGTGCGCCCCGCGCTAATGCCCTCGAATTTACATCGCCAGTTGCCAGTTGTATGGCGGTTCTTAGGTCATAAAAAACGGTTGTATGGCGGTTCTCAGGTCATAAAAAAAAATCGGTGCATTAAAAATCGAGCTATTCCATGCTTAGGACACTCAATTAATATATTACTAGGGAAAGATAAATCTAAGACTCGTCTAAGCAGAAATTTCAGTAACTCCTCCATTAGCAGTAGCACCGATTGATCATTTAGTATCAAATTTTTGATTGGAAAGCAAAATCTACATTTTCATTTAGTTATCTTCATTTAGGTATCCTAAAACAATCAAAGCCCTCGATCTGTTGGAATTGGTGATGGATTAGACTTTATTCGAAAAAAAACCGCAAGTCTAAGGGTCTAGTTGCACAAAGCGCAAATATTCGAGGACCGTGTCAGAAAAACAGTGTCAGTTTCGCCACTAGAAGCCCCAAAAACCAAAAAGAAAAAGAAAAAGGAATAACCGAAAACAAAATGAAAAATAAAAACCGAAATCGAATTACATTGTCTCCGATATACAATTTGTGCATAATCTTTCAAATGTGGCAAGTTAAAACTAATACCACGTTGAAAAGAAAAAAATCGATGTTACCATTAGGTTATCATTTCACATTTACCAATTTTTAGGAGTAAGGAATCAACAAGTATTTCACGAGCACTCATTAAGCAATCCGAATTTTAGTATATCTTTAAACTGTCACGTTTGAACTTTATAACGTAAAATTAAAAGGTATTCCCTTGGAGAGGGGGAAGAAAAAATATATCTATAATTGAGAGTTGAGGTGTGCGGACATTGACACTTATACGTTAAAATAGGGAACACATATTTAATAGCTCATCGGGTTTACTTGGTAGGTAGAGAAGTCCTTAGTGGAGCTCTCGAGTTTTTGTGATATGGTGAGGTACAACCTTAATCACTACCGAGGATCCACAACACACCCTCATAAAGGTTGTCATTTCGTATTTACCAAGCTTTAAGAATAAGGCGTCAACGAGCATCTCACGAGCATTTATTAAGCAACCAATCAAGGAAATTCTATCAACTAATGTATTAATATGTGTTGTGTTACAAACAATCGGTGCATTAAAAATGGAGCTATTCCATTCTCAAGACATTCAATTAATATATTACTAGGCAAAGATAAATCTAAGGTTCATCTAAGCAGAACTTTCAGTAGCTCCTCCATTTGCAGTAGCACCGATTGATCATTTATTATTAAATTTTTGATCGGAAAGCAAAGTATACATTTTCATTTAGTTATCCTAAAACAATCAAAGCCCTCGATCTGTTGGAATTGGTGATGGAGTAGACTTGATTCGGAAAAAAAACGCAAGTCCAAGGGTCTAGTTGCGCAAAGCGCAAAAATTCGAGGACCGTGTCAGAAAAACAGTGTCAGTTTCGCCACTAGAAGCCCCAGGAACCAAAAAACCAAAAAAAAAAAAAAAAAGAAAAAGGAATAAAATAAAAGTCAGACGATGAAGGAAAAAAGCAGGAAAAAAAAAAAAGAAGAAGAGGAAAATAAAAAGGGTACTCCAATATAGAGAATGAGCAGAAGCTCCTCGTCCGCCTCAACCCTTCCCTCTCTCTCTCTCTCTCTCTCTCTCTCTCTTCTCTCTCGTTTCCTCTTCCTCCTCTCTGCAACACAAGCCGCACAGAGAGAGAGAGACTCATCACTTCATCTTCACGCTAAACCCGCCTCCTTCTCTGCCTCTTTCTCTCTCTCTCTTCGGTCGGTTTCCCGGCGAGCATCTGGGTATCGGGTTCTTGGTTCCTTGCGGCGGACGACGGCGGCGACGATGGTGGCGAAGGACGAGTGGGTGAAGACGGCGATGGCGGAGGACGGAATGGTCGCGGAGCTCCTGGTGCGACTCAAGCAGGAACCCAGATGCGCGCCCGCTCCACCGCACCCGCCCTCGTCCTCGGCGGCGGCGGCGGCGGTGGTGGCCTCGGCCTCGGGCTCGCCCCTGCCGCCGCCGAGGTGGGGGATCCGGCAGCCCCGGTCGAGGATTGCCTTCCGATGCGACGCCGGCTCGCCGGCGAAGAGGTGCGGCGACTCCGCGAGGAACAGCCCGACGACCCCGCTCTCGTGGAGCGCCGCATCCTCCTCCGGCACCGCCGACGGCGTCTGCGACGACTCCAACTTGCAGTTCTGCGGCTCCTCCTCCACATCTAAGGTAATCTCTCTCTCTCTCTCTCTCTCTCTCTCTCTCTCTCTCTCTCTCTCGCGTCTGAACCGAGCTCGCGGTTCTCGACATCTTCGGTCGCGCGAGGAGACGCCCGCGTGCGTGTTCTTCGATCGGTCGTAACTCGATTTAGCAGATTATCAGCGACCCTGCATGTCAGATTTGAGTTCCTTCTTCTGAAATCTCTGTGTCAGGTGCCTTTTTGAGCTCCACCGCCATTTCATCTCTCTCTCTCTCTCTCTCTCTGTGCGACCAACGTCGTGCCATCCTCTAACTTGCGAAATCGAAAGCGTCGTGATCTTTCTGAGGGTGCTTAAAGATCGACCGTCGCTGTTCGGTCCCCCCTCTTTCTCCGCGTTATTTACGGAAGTGCCACCGCCACCGCCGGCGTCTGGCGACGGGCCACCGGCGCGCTTCCCGTCTCTCCGCCGCGAAACGGCCGCGAGATCGGTGGCGTCTCCGCCTGTCCGCGACGGCCCGTTAACTCGTCGAGCACGAACTGTTCGTGGGAGAGAGAGACGCGCACTTTCCTTTTCCGTTTCGCTCAATCCATCCCTCCTCCAACCACCTGTTTTTTTTTTTTTCCTTCCTTTTTATTTTTCGAAAAAATTAAAGATGACGAAGCTCTTGAAAAGGACGTTTCGTTTCGCCAACGGGGGGGTGGACCCAAACGTCGCCGGATCCGGCGGCGGCGGAATGCCCGCCGTCCGTCGGGCCAATGGGGGGAAACTCCCTCCCCTTCGCCCGCACGATCTCCGTGTCCTGGTTCCCCTTTTTTGGCTGCTTCTTCTTCTTCTTCTCTTCCCTGAAAAGTACACCGTCCAAGTCTCTGAATTTCTTCGGAAGGAGGTCAAAAAAGGGAAAGGCTCGCGGGGGGGCATTCACGTCATTCGCACGCGGACCGGGTCCCTCCTCGGTGGGGCCCGCGATGGGGGAAGGGGACGGGAGCGATAGGACTGAGGCGTGACCCCTGTTCGGTGCGATGTTGTTGAGTGGGACGGACAGGGAAGGGGAAAGGGAAGGCGTAGAGGGGCGGCTATCCCCTGCGCGCGTGTGCAGGGCTGCCCTCCGTGCACCCTCTCTCTCTCTCTCCCTCTTTCTCTCTCTTTCTTTCTTTGTTTGTCCATGTCTTCGGGTCTTTTTTGGGGGAGTTGAGGAAGATCGGATTCGTCGTGTTTTCTTTTGGGCGGGTTGTGAATTATTCTTTTGCGCCCCGACCCTTTCTCGAGGCGAAAGAGAGAGAGAGAGAGAGAATCTTTCAAATGGGAAGTGGGGTGCTTTGACATTGCCGATCCAGAACGGGACCCACCGGCGGCCTTCGCGACTGGGTGGTTTTTTTTGTCTCCTTGTTTTTGGTGTTGTTTTCGTTTTCCTCATTTTAAAAATTGAATTTTTGGTTGGGGGCGTGGAGGTGGGGTGGGGGGGAGCTTTCGTTGAATGTCGCTCCCTGGTCAGGAAACGCACGGAATCGAAGGGCAGGAAATTTCTCGAGCGGGGAGGGAGTATTCTAAAGGGAGAAGGAAGCGGCGGATTCGGGGGGGTTGGTTTTGCAAAGGGGTGCGTGTCTTTTTCTCGTCCTCCCCCTGTGGGGGAAAGAAGTCAAAAAGGGAGAGCTCGCGGCTCGTCACGTGAGCCGGGTCACGTGGTGCTGGCCGATCGATGCTCCAAGATGCGCACTTTCGATGGATGTGCCGGGACGTGTAGGAATCAGGGGTGGCTTTGCTTTCTGCTTCACTAATTGAAGTGGCGGAAACGGGTCGAGGAGGCCTCGATGGGTAGCCTTCGTTCGGGTTCCTTTCTTCTTTCGTTTCTCGAATCGTTCCGCGGTCGAGCTTTCTCTTTCATCTTCCGGGAGTTAGATCCATCACCTGTTGTCTTTGTTTTGATACTGGTCATTGTCTAGTTTCAACATCGTTTTGAATGATAGCATGATTACCCCTAATTTGAATTTCTTTCTTTTGGGTTGCAGGTCATTGCTTCGAGTGATTCTGGGACGCCGGATCTTAAGAAGTCAAGGAAAAGGAAGGTACTTGCTCGTTTTATACCTGCCCCAGTTAACAGCTAAACTGACACAGATTATTTAAAGCAGAACAGTATTTTGGTTTGCCAATATAAGCTTCTCAAATCAATCGTGAATGTTTCTGCCATTTATCAGTGAAGAAAGATATAGGTGTTAACCTTTTGATTTCTTGTTCTTAGACTTTTGCTGAACTGAAAGAGGAGGAGGGCCTGCTTTTGAAGGAAAGGGTACACTTAAACAAGGTATTGGCATTTCCTTTCTTCTGCCCTTCCTTTTGATCACATCTCCTTCATTTCTCATCTCTGCTTTCATATTTTCTGAGCAGGAGATAGCGACCTTGCGTGCAACTTTCAAGGAGCAGAGCACAAGAAACGAGAGCTTGAAGAAAATGAAGGTGCTTTGCATGTCTCCTGGCTTCGATCTTTTCTCCCTTCTTCCCTGCTAATTTCTGCTTCCGTGAACCAAAGTAGTAGACTGGCATTACTTTTCAGAAAGTGCTTCCTTCTTGGGAGAACAATTGAAAGTGGGTCGCATAGTAAAGCAATTCAATCGCATAAACTGCATCTGAAAAGTACATACAACTTCCCTCTGTTATAGAATTTGTTTTACCTAGGCCTTTTCCACATAGTTTCTTCGAAACTGCAGCAGCTCCTACCTTATTTTTTACTCTTTGGGTCCTGAGTAGCGGCGAAAGTTTTCTAAGATGGCATTCACTTTGCAGCATGATGTGGATATGAACACAACAAAGATCGCCACCATCAGCGTCACCTGCGAACCAGAAAAAGCGAATTCCAACGCACCAGAAAAAGCGAATTCCAACGCGCATGGCGTTGAAGCTCCCTCCACTGTGGATCATGCTGCTTTGACATTGCCAATGCATGTCGCAAGCCCTAGTCGATCCTCAGATTCTCAACAAAGGTGCGGATCTCCCGAGAAGCAAAGCGCCTCTTTCCTCCTGCCGGATCTCAACATGATGCCGTCCGAAGACGATCCTCTCTCTGAAGCATTGAAGGGCATGAGTAGCGGAGAAACACTAGAAACACTCCAGGTGTGTGTCAACTGAAGCGAGCGGTTAAAACCATGCTCGTTTTATGTTGCTGTCCGATTCGTATATGCTGTTTTTTGATGATGCATTCTAGTAAGAAGAGGATCTACTCCAAACTGCCTTGCCTGGAGACGATCTTGGCAAGAAAAGCAGGGGATCATAAGTCAACGTCAGCACGGAAGGAGATTCCTTGCAGTTGGTAGCAGCAGTTGGCGAAGTAATGGAGAAGGTTTTTGAGAATAGCGTAGGGTATCGTAGCTGTAGCAGCAGCAGCAGCAGGTGGGCGAAAGCTCCTTTGGGAATTCTTTTTCTAGTAATTCCTCGTTACTTCCTTATTTCTTTATTATATGTAGGGGGGGTCAATGACTCAATTCTTTCCTTTATGTAAAGAGCCCGACGGATTCTGAGAATTACTTTAATACTTTCTCTCTTTATTAGATTCAATCTGGTCTTTTCCATTTCCGCCCTTTGTTCGTCTAGTCCGATGCTGTTTCTTGAAGATGCCGATACCGGACTTTGGCCTGGCCACGCATCAAGCGATACTAGATGTTTTTAAGGTTGCGTGATTATGGTGCATTTGTTTGATGAATTTGGTGAATTTGGTGTCTTTTTCAATGGAAGGCCAAACGATTCAAGGATGAACATGAGCGATTGGATCGGTTTTTCAGGGGCTCGATGGGGCCGAGGGCTAGTGGGTGGGTGGCCGGTGCAGCCTGGTCTTGGTTGGTCAGATGTTTGGATCGGACAAGGCTATACCACATTATCGACGTGATGATTTAGTCAGGCATGCCAATTTTATGCAATCAAGTCAAATTTTTATGTTTAAGATTTGAATGTTGTGGATCAAATGGAGTCTCAATTTATTCAATTAGTATTTAAAAAATATGGGCATATGACAACATGATATGAATTATGACTTGTGTTGGCCGACAAATGATCTTCCAATTGAGGACAAAATGCACATATTTGTCATTATATAGGTTGTGTCGAATTTACAAGATGAGCACAAGAAAGAAAAAGATTAAAAAAAAAGAAGGGAAAAAACAAATTCTTGGATAAAGCGTCCCGACCCGGTCCAGGGAAATCTCTATCCCAACCGAGAACTTACGCTCCTTCCGCATCCAAACAGCCTCCAATCGTCCTCCCCTGATGCAAAATCGCAACTGCCCGATCCAGTGAGAGCTCGACTTCTGCAACTCCCAACGCCTCTCTCGATCTCGATCTCGATCTCTTCGACGCTTCCCCATCCCCGTCCCCGCATCGCCGGCAGATCTCTGGCGCCGGAGCCTCGCCGGAAATGGAGCCGGACGTCAGCATCGAGACGGGCGCCATGATCCGCGTCGCCGTCCTCCCGGTCGGCCACGTCCCCACGCCGCTGCTGCGGGACTACGCCGCCATGCTCCTCCGCCACGGCTCCGTCTCCCTCTCCGCCATCAGCTCCTTCTACACGGAGCACCAGAAGTCCCCCTTCGCCAACCAGCCCTGGGACTCCGGCTCCCTCCGCTTCAAGTTCGTGATCGGCGGCTCCCCGCCCAGCCCCTGGGAGGACTTCCAGTCGAACCGCAAGATCCTGGCCGTCGTCGGCGTCTGCCACTGCCCCTCGTCGCCCGATCTCGACGACGTGATCGAGCAGTTCGGCGTCAAGTGCAAGGGGTACGCGTCCGCGCTCGTTCGGAGGTGCTTCGCGTTTTGCCCCAGCGACGCTCAGGTTCGGTCCTTTCGATTTTGTTGGATAGAGAGTTTGGCTGAGTGTAATCGATGATGAAATGATTCTTTCATTTGGCTATGGTGCTCGAGGTCTACAAGGCGCCAAAAAAAACTGTAGCTTTTATGATTGGGGTTAGTTAATAGTTTAGGCATCTTGTTGGCTTGCCGTTGTCACTTCTTTAAGAGTGTTAGTATTATGGTTAGAATATGCGTGCTGTAATGTAATTCGTTCGGCGGCAGTTTGGTGTGGACTTTGTTTCCAGAAAAATGTTGAAGGGGTATCTAATTTTCTGATTTACTGCAGCTAGAGGATGGAAGTAAGAAGGACTCTAATCTCAAGTTGTTCCCACCTGCTGATCGTCAGACGCAAGAGTTCCATTTGCAAACTATGATGCAAGACGTAGCTGCTTCATTACTAATGGAATTCGAAAAGTGGGTTCTTCAGGCTGAGTCTGCCGGAACTATCCTGAAGACGCCTCTTGATTCTCAAGCGAACTTCAGTTCAGAGGAGGTTCATGTTTAGGTGTCCTAAGAATTTGCAATTTGTTTTTTTTTTTTTTTTTTCTTTTTGTGGTTGCGGATTATGTTTGTAGCTTTCTTTGGAAAACTATGTTGAATGCTGTTCTGTAACCTTAACTGATTTCATACAATGCAGTTGATTAAGGCAAAAAAGCGAAGACTGGGTCGAGCACAAAAGACCATTGGGGACTACTGTTTATTGGCAGGATCACCTGTTGATGCTAATGCCCATTATCAAACAGCTTTAGAACTTGCTAGGTTGACGGGAGATTATTTCTGGTATGCGGGAGCACTAGAGGGCGGTGTATGCGCATTAATGGTAAGCTATCTCAAATTATGTGAATTCATTTACTTCATGATTTGATATTTTATTCCTGTCTCTGAAGCTTTTGCCTTCCCTATGAAACTTTTAAGAAGGTGAACATTGATCACCTTGAGATTCTTCTAGGCAAATATGCCCAGTTATTTATGTGGATCCTTTGAGCCAGATGATGTTTGGTCAAACTACTAGGGAGAATAGGCTGGTGAATAGTCCTCCATGTGCCTTATGAACAAAAATTGATATAATATGCATAATTAAGGACTTTGGGTTCCTTTAGCTTTATTTTCCATTTGATCTCATTTGATTTACTTTTTTGACTCATTATCAGTTAGATCGGATGGGACACATGGATCCGGAATTAGTGGATGAGGTAAAGTACCGGTACAACAGTGTCATCGGACATTACAGAAAGTCATCCATTCAGGATAATGCACAGAGGTAACTAATGCTTGTTTCTTGGCTTATGTGTAATTTCCTACTATATTTTCATTGGAAGACAGCACTTTCCCACTCTTACTCTTTCTTTTTGGTTCAGTTATTTGTGGTCAGCTATATGAGTTTGTAACATCCAGGTGATGGTGCTGATAACACTTTTATTTGGTATACAGAGTATCACCATTGAGCTTTGAGCTTGAGGCTACCTTGAAATTAGCAAGGTTCCTTTGCAGGTAAATTCTAAAATAAGTTTATCACTTTGAACTTGCTTG
This sequence comes from Eucalyptus grandis, assembly GCF_016545825.1. NCBI lineage: Eukaryota > Viridiplantae > Streptophyta > Magnoliopsida > Myrtales > Myrtaceae > Eucalyptus > Eucalyptus grandis. Next base: position 51,196,621 of record NC_052614.1, read on the forward strand.
ATGTCCCCTTTTATAAAATAAACTTAACTAAGATAGCCACATACCCTTTGGTGGCCACTCCAGATATTACTGCTGGATGAGAGGATACTAACAAGACACTTGTGCTACCAAGAGATGCAATTAATATGTACCTACAGACATCATGTTCTCATTTGGTGTAGTTATGCAGTTAAACTGTTGATCAGTTATTGTAGCATGCAACAATAAACTGGATATTGTCCAGTAGAACACTTCACTCTGTAAAGCTGGATCAAAATCTGTCAGTATTGCACAATCACTTAGTTTATGTTACCTACTAGACTAATGCCAGCCATTCACATTACTTGAGCAGGAGGTTTAAAAATGTCATAATTGGCATATGACATTGGCACTTCATGGGGATTCCCCTTACAATTAGCAATTTCATAAATGGAATGAATTTGGGGTCTTCAATGTCAATCTTCTTAAGGTTGACAATAATTGCTAAACAAGCTACTATGGTGGAAATAAGTCTGATGGTTTGGCTTATCATTAGAAAAAAGCAGTAGCATCAGTTGCATGCAATTATAGAGAATAAGCTCTTACAGTTTTGTTCAAGATTATTTTTTGTCAAAACAGAGGAGCGGAGGGTAGCAAGTCCTTCCATTATACACTGCGTTTTATTTTGATCTGGCAGATGCTTTTGAATGGGATAATTACCTCCTTGCTCTTGAAACTTTGTAGGCAGAGAATATGGTTGGCCTATTGTAGGCTCTCTAGTTTTTATATGTACTTGACTTCCTTTTGTGGTCATACTTATGCCCCTTCCTGCCTTTTATCTGTCTGAAATAAGCAGCTTCGGGTGGTTCCATGATATGACCCTCAGAATCTAAATCGGTTTTTTGGCCTTTCATTTTTGATGTTACAGAAGAGATCTGGCCAAGGATGTGGCTGAATTGTTGACGAATGCTGCTGATGGTGCAAAATCTTTGATTGATGCGAGCGACAGACTCATATTATTTGTTGAAATAGCTCGCCTCTATGGGAAAATCAATTATCAAAGGAAAGCTGCCTTCTTTTCAAGGCAAGTAGCTCAGCTGTACTTGCAACAAGAAAACAGATTGGCTGCTCTTAGTGCCATGCAAGTTCTGGCAATGACAACAAAAGCATATCGTGTTCAAAGTAGAGCATCTGTGTCCGAGCATCCTCTTGATGATGTGAGTGAAGAGAATGAAACTTTGGCTAATTTTGGCTTACATTTGACTCTCCATAAATGCGACTGTTGATGCCATTACGAATTTTGGAACTTCAGACATTTAGTGTTGTGAAGAGTAAAGTTAATGCCGAATCATCAAAATTTCTTTAGGAGACGTGTGACACTGAGGAGCATAATGAACCATTCACTACAATGTATTTAAACTCATCAGTTGCTTCAAGACTCGTTTTTCCCTTTTCAGTAATCTTCTGTTTGTTATTTGTCTGAGCCTGTCAAAACACATTACTGGGAAGTAAACTTTCTTAAGTACTATGACCAGTGTACTGTGGCACCATGTTACTGCATATGTCATACATCTGATAAGTGTCTGCTGTTTTCAACTTCTATGCCACTCAACTAATGCATTGGGACAGACATTGAATGGCTTCTTTATTTCACATTTATCATCTCTTGGTTTAAGCTCCTATGAGGATCATTCCCCGATCCCATGTTCATCTGGTACCCCTTGCTTTTCTTTCTATGCATTAAGAAGGTCGATGGTTAGACACCCAATTCTAATAGCTTGTTAGTTTCATAGGGAAATTTCGTCAAGCAAGCTTTTCTGCGAGTGGTTTTTTGTAAATTGTTTTCAGAAGCTTACCTTTTCCAGGAATACCAGAAAATTACTTTTAGAGAACTTAAACAACCACTAAGAATTTTTTTGATTAGATAAAGCAGTTCTACATTCTGCCCGTTATTTTGGCCAAAAATGGTTGTTACTTTGCAGATAGTTGCATATACTGCATGGAGAGGTACAAAGTTAACCAAAGCAAAAAAATTAATGAACAAACCAAATTGTTGAACAATGAGTTTTAATTTTTTTCTTTTCTTTTTCTGTCAATCCCTCGTTGAGCATAACAAATTCTGTAATATGCTTTTGATGAATAGGATGTTGGTCAGGGTTCTGCCAATGGTGGAAAGGTGCTGCACCAGTCGATAGTTTCCCTCTTTGAGTGTCAATGGAGCACTCTGCAGATGGTTGTGCTGCGAGAGATACTACTTTCTGCTGTTCGCGCAGGGGATCCCTTGGCTGCTTGGAGTGCAGCAGCTCGTCTCCTAAGATCATATTACCCCTTAATTACGCCTGTCGGACAGAATGGTCTTGCTAATGCACTTGCAAATTCAGCAGAGAGGCTTCCGTCAGGAACTAGATGTGCTGATCCTGCTTTACCATTTATAAGGTACTTATAATACAGAGAATGACTTCCATGACTTAGAAGCTCCATAATGTTAAAGCCTTTTCTGGGAAACGTAATTGATGAGGCGACAGTGCTGCATTTGGTTCTTCTAGTTTCTCTGCAAATGCTAATATTTTTTCTTGTACAATGGGCTTCTCCTTCCAAATGTTATCATGGTTTCCTTTGTGATCTTTTTTCTGCAAGCATTGATTTTGCAGTTCAGATGTTTCCACATTGTAATTTCTCAGATTAATGCAGTCACTTCTCAAGCGCTTTGGGACTGATTGTGAACTTTTGGTGACTTCTCTTCCAGTTTTTTATAAAAGCTTAACTCCGATATTCTTCTATTTAATCATTCATGTGGACATTATGCCTTACGTTTTTTTTTTTTTTTTTTTTTTTTTTTTTTTTTTTTTTTTTGGGTTAGTTCCTGGGGTTTTTTTTCTTCCCTCTCCTCTTGGAGGGAGGGGTACACTGAAAAAGGTCTGAGTAATTTTTTTCATGTTTTGCAGACTATACTCATTCCCTCTACTCTCTTCACAAGTAGATGTTGTGAAACGCAACCCATCTAGAGAAGATTGGTGGATGGGATCAGCTACATCAGGGCCTTTCATATATACACCATTTAGCAAGGGTGATTCAAATGATAGTGGCAAGCAGGAGGTAATATGGATTGTTGGAGAACCAGTCCATGTCTTGGTTGAACTGGCTAATCCTTGTGGTTTTGATCTACGGGTAGATAGTATATATCTATCCATGCATTCTGGAAACGTTGATCCTTTTCCTGTTAGTGTAAATCTTCCGCCTAACTCATCAAAAGTGATAACCTTGTCGGGGATCCCAACATCAGTGGGGCAGGTCACTATACCAGGGTGCATGGTTCATTGTTATGGGGTAGTGACTGAACACCTTTTCAGGGATGTTGAAAATCTGCTTCTTGGAGCTGCACAAGGTCTTGTTCTTTCTGACCCATTCCGATGTTGCGGATCTGCAAAGTTACGAAATGTTTCCGTTCCAAATATATCTGTAGTACCCCAGCTTCCACTTTTGGTGCCACACATTATAGGGGGTGATGGTGCCATAATTCTATACGAAGGAGAAATTCGTGATGTGTGGATAAGTCTGTCTAATGCTGGTACAGTTCCAGTCGAACAGGCTCATATTTCTTTGTCTGGAAAGAACCAAGATTCTGTTATTTCAGTTGCATATGAAGCCTTAAGAGGTTCTCTTCCTCTGAAACCTGGTGCTGAAGTTACTCTGCCTGTTACTTTGAAAGCGTGGCAGCTTGGTTTGGTGGATCCTGATAATGCCAGCAAGAGTGGATCAGGTATCACGGGCAGGCATCATAAGGATGGGAACAGCCCTATGTTGGTAATCCATTATGCAGGTCTCTCTCTCTCTCTCTCACACACACACACATTGTGCTTTTCCACTTCACTGGATTGATATTTAGGCCTTTTGTCAAGTTCATGGCAGCTAGTGGTCAATTTGATAGTTTAAAGCAAATGCTTGTGCTTACATCTGGTTTCCTTTATGGACAATGATGGAGGATAATTTTGGTTGGTGGTGAATGAATTCCAGAAAAGAAGATAATGTTTGTCTTGGGAGAAATCATGGAATGTCACAGAACTGGGTTTGCTAGAGTGTATTCTCTCCATATGTTATGGCATTTTTAACCAGTACACAATTTCTTAGGATTATTTCCCAATCACGAGAGCACATGATGGCCAATTTGACTTGATCTGACAAGTCTTACTTAACATTAGTTAGGGAGGAAACGTGATTGTTTTATTCACCTCCTTTAAATCAATCTGTTGCATGACACTTTTGCTCTAGCTCTATTTGCTGTCTCCAGCTGTATAACATGTTTATGACCCCTACATGCTGCTCTTTTTCATGTTTATGTTGTTCGTCACCAAGAACTTCTAGCATGCAAACTGGTGATATTTATATAAACCAGAACAACTGAATGTTATTGCTGATGAAATTACATCCAATTTTTATGGCTTACTTTGTTCATTTTCATTCTCAGGACCGCTTACAAATTCTGGAGATCCCACGGCTAATGGATCTGCTGTAACCCCTGGCCGACGACTGGTGGTCCCATTACCAGTTTGTGTGCTACAAGGCCTGTCTTTTGTCAAGGCTCGTTTACTTTCCATGGAAATTCCAGCGCATGTCAGTGAAAGCAGTCCTATACCAGCTTTTGGAGATGGCAATTCTACTAAGGAAGCTCTGTCTTCAGAGCGTAAGTTGGAGAGACTGGTAAAGATTGATCCTTTCCGAGGGAGCTGGGGACTGCGTTTTTTGGAGCTTGAGTTGTCTAATCCAACAGATGTAGTTTTTGAAATAAGTGTGTCCGTTCAGTTGGAAAATCCTATAGCTGATATTAACAAAGCAATTGATCAAGATGCCGTTGAATATTCTTGTCCAAAAACTAGAATAGACCGTGATTACTCTGCAAGGGTACTCATACCACTGGAGCATTTCAAATTACCCGTTCTTGATGACTCCTTTTTTCTGCGAGATACTCATTCCAATGGGGCTAGTACAAGTAGAAGTTCAAGCTTCTCAGAGAAGAGTGCTAAAGCTGAATTAAATGCCTCTATCGAAAAGTTGATTTCCAAAATTAAAGTTAAATGGCATTCAGGACGGAACAGCTCAGGAGAATTAAATATCAAGGACACCATACAGAAAGCCCTGCAGTCATCCGTTATGGATGTATTGTTACCAGATCCGTTGACATTCGGCTTCAGACTGGTCAGAGATGGTTCTAGTGATGCCGCAGTACCTGACATGCCAATGGCATCTATGATTCAGGTGGAAAAAACCGCATCAGAAGGCTGTATGATGGCAAATGAGGTCACTCCTATGGAAGTTCTGGTGCGTAATAACACGAAGGAGACGATCAGGATGTGCCTTAGTATCACATGTCGGGATGTAGCTGGGGAAAATTGTACTGAAGGAGCCAATGCTACTGTATTATGGTCAGGTAATGCTCTTATGTTCTTTCCCTTAAGATTTTCAGATAGAAATGTAGTCAATTCACTCTGTGGACTTGACTGTGTCAGCTCCTGTGGGTTCCCTGCCTATTTTACTAGATTTCTTCATGTTATGAAAGAATTTGAGCTGTCATAAGTTAGCACCCTCATCCCTCTCCTATTCCTTAATGTTTCTTCGCGATATATCTGTGACGAAAATAGTCTTCTTGAGTAGCGGATTATCCCAAGTCATTTCTCATTCTGACCTTTACATGCAGGGGTTCTGAATGGGATCACCATGGAAGTTCCCCCACTTAAGGAAACTAAGCACCTGTTCTCCCTCTACTTTCTCGTTCCTGGGGAGTACACATTGGTGGCTGCTTCAGTGATTGAGGATGCTAATGACATCCTGAGGGCTCGTGCCAAAGCAGATTCTCCTGACGAGCCTATATGCTGTCGTGGGCCCCCGTTTCATGTCTGTGTCATGGGCACTGCTTGACCTGTCCCGACGTCCGGAGCATCTACTAATGGTCTTGTCCGATGTCTGGTTTCTTCCCTGATTGGAATTGGGAAGAGGTTAATATCTTGACCCTGTCATCAACTGCAAAGCTGCACTTCTTCATATTAGAGGTCTTCGTTAAGAGACACTGCGCTTCACAGTATCGGCTCAAGATTAAGGATTGATCCATGATACTTTGGCTGATGTCAGGATCTGGATGATTAGTTTGGTCGTGGCAATTTGTGCAATTTGTGTATAACCTGTATCATCCCAGGGTGCGTACTTGGCTGATGTATTAAGAAACCACGAGGAAAATGAGTAGTTTAAGCGATTTCCTGCGTTTATTTCTTATTAGTTGAAGTAATAGATGTACCGAAATGTGAGAACGTAGCTCATGTGCTAAGTGAAATTGTCCATAACGAGGACACACCGGAGATCTGTTTAACTTTGTATCACAGCTTTTCGTAGGCCGTGGCGGTCCAGCCTCTTGGCCCAGTGCGCATGAAACTTTTCGGGCTTTCTATTCGTCTGAAAGCTCCTTCGATGAACGAATCAACCCACCCTTGCATATCAAGTGACTTCACTGGAGATTTTATCAAGGAGTCGAAGTTTGTTCCATCTTTGTTCATAGCCTTGTCCTTGAACCATTGCATCACCTCATGCAGGAGTAGAGCTTGGCAATCATCATAGACTTAACGGGAAACAGTAGATCTGTCCAGGCCCGCCGAGTTCGGTGTCCCTTTCTCCTTATGCTGAACCAAACCACCCGGCTAGGCCTGCTTCTACTCGTTATATATTCATTGAAGGAAATGCTAACACGAAGTGAAAACGAAGAACATTTTGTAAGGCTTGGCATCAGGAAAAGGACCCATCTCGAAGGTACAACAAAATAGAGCCTCAATGAGCATTAGCATCCTCTTGGGGAGATTTCCTTATCCGGAGCCTTTTTCAATGGAATAACTTCCCCCTAAATTATTGATGGAGTGAGTAAACATGGTGGGGTGCCTCCATTTCATCATCACCAGATAATGGACATGGCTTTATATAGAACACACATTCAATGTAGGGTCGATCCAGAGTGGTCCTAGGAAACCAAATTGCGAGGTGGGAAACCCTAAGAAGTTGGTATCTGTAGCTGTTGACATTCACTTTCCCTGATATTTGTTTCGTGTTCCTGCTTTGTTGAGGAATCAAATCATTCATCGAGGAATTTCGGTCGTCTATCGTCCTCCTTAACGTTTTTTTTTTTTTTTTTTTTTTGGGGGGGGGCGGTCAGGTCCTCCTTAATGTTCAAGGACATGCTTTATGCTGAGGATGTTGAACTTGTCTAGCAGGACAATGACTTCTTCATCTTGAAGAATTTGGGTGGTGGTGCTTTCTTTCTCTTTTACATGTTATTGGATGATTTCCTTTTCTTCCGTGGGCTCAAACGAAGAAACCCTAGGATGTGGATTCGAAAAAGGGAAATGCTAACACTGAAGTTTCAATCAAGATATTATTTGCTTATTGCTCCACTTTCTTAATTCTAATGGGTATTTACAACAGGATGTGAGGAAGAAAATGTAGTATATACATGTTATTTTTGCCCTGGCGAAGCAATGTGTACATAGGTAAGTCCCGAGCCCGTTAAAAATCCAACTAACTTTATGGGCGAGCCGAAAATAGACGTCCTAATCAAACAAGGTCTATAATTTGCTCATTTGCTCAATTAATGATTAAAATAATAGGTGAGAATACAAAATATATCTTGTGGAGCTCAAAAATGATTTACTTTGTCTAATAGAATTAGTCTAGATATTGATCTCTTTCATTGCGAACTGTAAACAAAATGATGAAAAGTTAGCTTCAACGTTATGGTCAATCTAATGCTTATAAGGTACAATAACAATGATTTGAAACCTTAAGTGAGACCTCATTTGGGGAAACCTAAAGACCTAAACTTAGAAACAATGAAGTTTCGCCTAAATTCTTCAAGCAAACTCCAATACAATGCTCTCATTTCCTCATTTTGATCCCCGAAAGCTTAAAACCACAGATAATTTTAGACGAGCGTCTTTACGTACTAACAAATTACTCTTGAAAAATTCAACCGAAGAAGAAAACGATGTTTAGCTCATTATACTTAGCACCGAAGAGATCCAGCCTTCGTAGTCATGCTACAACTTGAGGGTATGATTGACAAAGTTGGTACGACATACGAGACTTTCGCTCTCTGTTTGCCCAATCTGCTGTTGAAGAGTCGCTTTTTACCCCTTAATAATCTTTCCCTCACCGATTAATCTTTGATTCTAAACGAGTGGTTTAAAAAAATTACATCTACCAATTCACCAACAAAATCTGATATCCAGCAGTGATGCTTGACATTGAAGATCTGAAGAGAAAAAAGAAAACCCGGTTGGAGAATGTTTAATCCACGAAGTATATATCAACAGCTGCGAACGGGATACTGTTATCAACATACTTGTCTTAGATACAGACTATGGCTTCCATTTGAATTGATACTTTTGTCATTTACATCTTCGGTTGAACGATAATTGTCCACGTTGCCTAACATTCATTAAAAAACTCCTTCAAAACAATAGAATATGCGAAGTCTTTGGTCAATGGAATGGAAGTAGTCATTTTCTCCTGCTTCCCATACTACGATCCAAATCAAGACCGAATGAATGACCTTTCTGTGCCGTTTATGTGATTCCTGAAGCAATCAGCATGATGCCAATGTTTCCTCATTTCCTTGTGAGCTGTTGCACATCAAGCCTTCACAAAAAAAATCTCCATCTCCATCAGGCAATGCCCCTCACATTCTTCCAATGCGCTGAATTGACTTGTTTGTGCAAGGAAAAACATGCCCAACAGTTCTCCCTCTCTCGTGTACACCTAGCACCTTCCTTGGTCTCTGTCTGTTTCTCTCTCTCTCTCTGTACAGGAAACGTCAGTATCACGCAAACTGAGTGTATGTATGTAACATCAGTATCGTGCAAACAGGAAATATGCTTGTCTCATCCGCAGTACATTCTCCCTTCTATTTCTCTCTTCAATTCCTTCAAGCAAACCCCAGCAGTGTCGGTTTGATATGTCATGGAGCAAAACAGACGGAGAAAAATGTGATCGGAACCTCTCCATGTGCCGCATGAAACAAAGCCCACATGTCCTGTCCTTTGCCCCTTTCCTCATCTGTCATGTCACAAGCAGAAAACGCTCACAGTTTCGGTTGGTATGTAGAGGATTCCCCCCCCCCCCCCTCTCTTCTTTATAAGCTCATCTTGTTCGGTGTGTCCTGAAAGTCTCTTTGCATGCCAAAGATTCATGCAAACCCTTTTTGATTAGCATGCGTTAACAATTTGAGATCAATACCCGTTTGATGAATTCAGAGGCTGCACGCATGCAGACCTCCCACATCAATATGATGACCTCCATAAGTTCGAACTGTATCTTGGACCCACATGCTTGGACACACCCTACATTGTATGCAGCTTTTATTTCTGCAATTATGGTGCTCAAAAAGAGGAGAGGGAAAACAATATAGGACCTGTCACCACCTAAAAACAATGCCCTAGAGGGAGGATTTTTTTTTCACCAATACTGTAAAAAGGCTGGCATGCTACATGCAATTCAAAGGCCTATGATAGAGATCATGATATAGACCATCTAGGGCATCGATCAAAGAAGCAAGAAATGTACAGTTGTAGGGCTTTCTCGGACAAACCCCATTATCAATTCCCTTTTCTATCCAACCTTCTGGCATCTGAGGCATAGGGCAGAGATTCTGATTATTTGAGAGGGAGGTTGAAAGGAGAGCAAGGAGACAAGTGCAAATGTGGTCCTAGAGAGAGAGAGAGAGTGTATGAGTGTGCAAGTGTTTTGCCTTGGGAGTGGCTTTGTGGTCCATGCATGAAGAAAGCCTGATTTGAAGGTGAAAAGGAAGAACAGAACAATGAGGGGTAGGAATCCAGAGGTGTGGGCTAAGAATGCCACTAAATGCATGGGACAGTCTCTTCCAAATTCCCTTACAAAAAACCCCTCCTCCTCCTCCTAACAAAAGGTTCCAAAATAGACACCCAAAAAGTTTTGAGTGGATAATTTGACATGATGCAATTAGTACTCTCTCTGTCTTGTCATTCAATCTCATTCACCTGCACAATTTCTTTCGGATGACTCGATTCATTGGAGTTATATACGTTGAAGGCATCTTTTTTTTCTTTTTGATGGCACGTTAGTGAAGCGAAGCATGTAGAGATGTCCCTATTATATCCTAAAAACATTTTATCAACGGGTAGCTTATTCCCTCCATAATTGATGCAAGAGAAAGACACCACCAAGCTCCTTTCTTCTCTCCCTCCATTTGGTAACAGTCGTTCCACATATAATGTGCGTGCTGAAAGATACGAATCGAACCGATCCAAAATACTAGAAAAATGATATGTTTCGTTAGCTCTCTTCACATAAGGGACTAGCGACCCCACAAGTGGGGGCGCACCACACTGCCTTCACGCGTGAAGAGACTTTTGATTGATTCGATACGGACGGATTGAAATGTCTAGGGAGTTTGAGTAGATTCAATCTCTACATAGCTCAAGCAATTGGGGGGTCACAAAAGTTTGTGATTGCTACATTTGTCTACATCTCCTCTTGCTCTAAGTGCATGGAAAAAAGGGGCTTCATAATAAAAAGCCAAGGCTTCCCCCCCTTCCCTTGTTGCTGGACCCCTGCGGAACACACAATTTGATCAAAAGCCTAATCAAGCTCTTTTAGACAAAGCCAAACGTTATCGTCAAATGAAAAGCTCAATCGCTATCGACCCGTTTGGCATGCTCCATTCAAAGAATGACTTTTTAGTTGGGTTTTCAAGAAGATAATCTGTGACCAAGTCATCATTTTCCATGTCATAACTAGATGGGGTATGTCTTGAAAGCACGGTTGCTCCTCTCTGTGTTTTTTTTTTTTTAAAGTATAGTCAGCTAAGAATAATGACTAACAAAGTTGGGGGTAGATAGGGGCAACAATGGAAAATTCCACAGATGCTAGAATAGTAGCACCATAATAAATTGTTCTTTTAGTTTTAGTCAATGGTGTGGTGAAAGGATCTAGATGAGAGGCTCTCTTTTTCCTAGTAATTGCTAACTGGTGACCTTGCAGGAAATTTGTGCCCATGAAATCAATGCCAAACCCCAACATTTTTTGTCGTTGAACTCTGCTGTTTAGGAAGACCCCCACCCCAACATAGATAGACTCTTGTTTTTCACAATTTATAGGTGAAATGAACAGTTAAAAAGAAAAGTCAAGTCATGAGAGAAAGATCACATCAAAATTATGACTTTGGCTAAAGGCTAACGAGAAAGGACTAGACTAGTTCTATAGATGATCTTACCAATAATTTGAAATACCTGGATTTGCTCATTAAAATAAAGTTTGCCTATTGCCAAAATCATCTTTTCTACTTATATATTATTCTCTTCCATAAATCATCCATGCAAAATGCTTTGAACTTAACTCGCTCATTAAATATATTTTGTGGCAAAAAAGTTAGCTTAATCTAGCATGAACCATAAAAGAAAATACCAATTAAATCAATCACAAGAATACCGATAATAGTACCTATTATCCAAAGAGGAATTCTTTCAGTAGCATCAACCACTTATCCCACTTTCTTCCGATATTTTTTTCATTAAGTAATCATGTTAAAGACATAAACAGTCATGAATAATTATATAGAATGTGATAATTCTAAATGAATTAAGATACCTCCTATTATTATCTAGTATTCTATTATGGATCACACTCTAGTACTTTCAAACTCAGATTGATTAGTCTTAAGAACTAATCTGAAGGGTGCAAAACCACTTCTTTGGTCATCGTAGTAAGCCATAGAAATTGTCAATTGTTGTTGTATCTCCGACAGCCCACGTACACAGACCTATAAAAGGGAACCAAGGGCTGAAGAGCACAAAACAGACCATGTAACATATCATTCGCTATTGGGTGAGATATAAATATCATTTCAACGAATCCTTGCAATATCATCATACCGATCAACGTTGCTTCAATAAATTTAAGCAATGATTTGCCATTGGTTAGTCCATCTAAGATGATATTATTATACATCATTTGCCTTTAGAGAGAGAGAGTGAGAGAGAGGGTTATCGAGTCACTAATCACCAACCAGAGACCTAATCAAGTAAGATTAGGGAAAAAGACGAGGACAAAACCTTCATCGCCCGACTTTTTGGGCCTTCCATGGAGAAATCTTTTTTGTCCATTCCCATAATTCATACATAAATAAATTAAAAGCCGACCTACTTTTCCCGTCGAATTATAAAACATAGAATAAAATAAATTAAGCTCCCCCACCCCCATCCACCCGTCAAACATTAAGACAAACGCCACTTATAATTAATGCAAATCACCCTCAACTTTGCTAAAAAATAATGCATTGTTATCGTATCAATCATCACCACATCTCGGCGTTCACAAAATTAATTAATTACTAATCAATTAACATCATTAATTAATTTAATCCATCAATTAAGAAAAAGGTGTACCGAATGGCCGTGGAAGAGGAGGGGGTGGGGGGGGGCGTCCATCCTGTGTATTGTCGGCTCGTGCTAAACGTGTGGGGCCCCATCGCAACCGTCGGATCGGGGCGGGGGTGGCGGGGGCCCGGACGGTGATTGGTCAGCCGTCGACAGCTGGCGCGAATCGCACGTCTCGGAGCGGGGCCCACCGGGACGAGCAGAGGAGTAGCGGGCGCTCCACGAAACCTTAGACCCGGTTTCAGCGGATTCCTTGAGGCCTCCGGAGCTTGACAAGTGTCGCGTCATCGAACCCTTACCAACCCTCCCTTTTTTCTTTTTTTCTTTTTGTGTGCGATTTTTTATGTTTATTTTAATTTCGATATCGGTATATTTTTAATTGATTTTGGTGAGATAGTCTGTACTACTCGCACTCTCCTCCACGTCGAGCGTGGGACACTGTCCTTCTCATGCGATCAACTAATTTTTTTTTTAATCTTAATATCAAACATAAAACGTTAATTTTTTATTATTTTTTTTGCATTTTTGAGACATGTTCAAAATTAATTTGAACCATAGTCGAATATGTTTATGGAACTAGTCGAATGAGCAAATCCGAATAAGTTTCATGATCTAATCACGCAATTTAGATAAAAATTATTGTATATTCATGTGCACTATACTTGATCCTAATTGTAGGTTTCACCAAACAATTCGCACATAGCGCCAACATAATTTAAATACATTGTATCGGTGCTCTAACAAAAATATTCAAATTAACCATTCCCACTTTGAAATTAATGAGATGGGTCCAAAAAAATAATATTGCTTGACATCTGGCATACAAATACGGGTCAACCTATTTCGATGCTGAAATATCAAAACGCGATTTTTTTCTCAAAATTAATATATAATGGAGAAATTGTTCCTTGTAAGTTGGTGACAAAGGCCTAAAAATATATATTCATAAATCTATGTGAAAATGATCGCTTTCTATCACGTAGGAAAGGCCAATTAGGTTCGGTCAAAATGGGGTGTAAAAGTCAATGGTCCTCATTGCGTGCGGTACTTCTCCAATTTGATCATTTGCGGAGGTCCGATTTGTAATTAATAGGATTTGATGGGCTGCGGGTCCGGACCGGTCTTGTCTCGATTACATTTCTCGACCCGTGTTCTAAGTCATAGTCAAAATAATGTGGTTCCTCCCCCTGTCCGTTTTACACGCAAAGTCCTACCTAAATTTCCACATCATATAAATGCTCGTTTTGGATCCACCTGTTATAATTATATATATATATATATATATATATATATATATATATATATATAGACACACACGATGACCCCTTTACTCCTTAATCCAACTATAAAAAGGTGTCCAATCGAGTTTAATTAATGAGCAGGAAAATTGTCCGATTGGTTCCAAATATAGTGTACAAATGTCAATCCATTTTTAAATTTGCCAATCGATCGAGTTGGAAACCTTGATTTGAAATTTCAATATAATCCTCCGATCCAGTTATCATTGGCTATCCTATGTGGCGCCCTCGGTTTCTAGTGAAAATTGGGCAAATTGAACTACATTGGAACTTCATGAAAAAGTTCAAGACTCAATTGAGGAAATTAAAAAGTTTATAATCAAATTATTATCTATACAATAGGTTTGGAATCGATTGGATAGTTTCCCATCAATGGACCTCGTCCACATTTATTGTGGTCTAGTCAACTCAACCTTTGGTTCAATGGTTGATGAAATTGATGTACAAATTTACTAGAGAAGGACAAGAATTATTTTTTAATGAAGAAAATTTGCCTGTGTATGTTTAATTTAACTTAAACAAGGACAAAAACATGCACGATTTTTCAATGTAATCCTCTTCCACATTGGTTCCCCGTCAATGTACCTCCTCCGCATCTATTGCAGTCTAGTCGACTCAACCATCGGCTTGACGGTTGATAAAATCGATGTACAAACTTAGTCAAGAAGGACAAGAATTATTTGTAAATGAAGAAAATTTTCGCGTGTGTGTTTAATTTAACTTAGAGAGAGACAAGAACATGCGCAATTTCTCAATGTAATCCTCGTCACCAATCTAAACCCTAAGCAAACCGTTTTGGAGTAGAATATGCTTCCGAGCGGATTTATTTAATCTTGGGATTTATCTTAAATTAATAAAGAGCCCGACTTAATTAAATTATTGTTTTCCGAACAAAAATAAATAAATTATTACTTTTGTTCTCGGAAGGGACAACTCTCCTCGATCATGTCTCAATTTATTATTATTTTTTATTTTTTTAATGTAAATCATGGTCTGATTTTGGAGACATCCACAAAGAATGGAAAGTCCTGTCCCGTTACCGAAGGAAAGCAAAATCTCTTGGGATCATCATTTGCGCCTAACGTTTTGATAGCGAATCTGGTGGCATCAAATTGATTTATAAATAGGAGACAACGAGACTTTTATTTTCTTTCTTTCATTTTCTTTTTTTCCCTTTTCTTTTATGAATATAATAAATATCATGAAAATTATGTGACATTGGGATTAGATAAGAGGTAATGAATCTGCGTTTACATAGATTGTATCTGGTATGGATGTATGTCAGATAAACTGTTTGAAGATCTAGCATATTGATAGAATATGAAAAAGTATCCCCAAATGATAATATTTTCAAACTTTATATCGACTAATTTTACATGTGGTAATATGATTGGGCAATGAATGGTGAATGATGATGCAGTTTGACTTTCTTGTTGTTTTTAAAACGAGTTGCATTTAATGTAGATAGTTTAGTCAATCGCAGCAAGCCAATTCTCCCTCTTTTCTTGATTTACAAATTTCAAAAGCAAATTTAAGAACTTTGAACTTTGAAGTCCAACGTCTTTTGTAAAACAGTTCCTTATCCATGATTCATTCATCTGATAAGAAGAATCATAAACGGGTATCATCGAAAATGTCATTATCACAATTCTACAACAATCAATGAAATATTCAATTGCTGGGCACCTAACATTTGTTTCATCTGTAAAATCCCGTGATTGCTTCTTAATTCGTAGCGGCCATAATGGGCGGATCTAAATAATGGAAAAATTCATCCCTTAATTTCATAGACATCACAAACAAAAGTAGTGTAGATACATGTAGGATCAGCATTTTTCCAATCTATTTTTGCCCCACGCTTTGGACCAATAACAACCCATACGACTTCTTAATATAAATTAGAGTAACCAATCAATGCATCCTTGAGTCTCGGTCAAATTACGCTAATGTGATGCATTAGAGGCGTTTTACGCAATCATAGAATCTCGATTTGATATTTCTTTTCAAAAGCGACTAAAGATTAAGAAAAAAACACACCGTCAACTCTAAGAAAAACTGTTCCAAAAAAAAAAAAAAATTCTAAGAAAAAAATGAAAATATTTACAGTATTAATTCCCTTTTTCTCAAGTCATTATATACTCGCCCTAACTTTGTGAAACAAAATAGAGTTCTTTTTTTTTATTGGTCAAAAAACAAAATAAAGTCTTTTTTTTTTTTGGGGGGCTATTAAAAACAAAATAGAGTTTTTTTTTTTTTTTTTGAACAAAAAAACAAAATAGAGTTCAAAAATTGTAGAAAAATCCAATTAAGCAAGAGGAGAAGAGGGATGGAAAGAGAGGGGGTGGGGGACCGTCGGGGAGGCATTTTGGTCTTTTCCGCTGGACGGTTCGCCATAAACACCAAAACGCAGTACGAACTACAACCCCTCAACCCCAAAAAAAAAAAAAGAAAAAAAAAGGCGCGGGCCCCACTTCTGTCCCCTTATCTTAGCCGTGGGCCCCGCCCCCTTCCCTTTCAGGACCACACCCCAAATTTGCATTTATTTAAGCCGGCGGCTGTCAGAGAAAGTCAAAAATACTATTTTCCCTGAACCCCCAAAAAAAAAAAAAAAAAAAAAAAAGAAACACAAACAAATAATAATCCCCCCAGGTGGTCCCCTCTGCCGCCCCCTCGTCCCGAATCCACATGTACGGCCCCGATTCGCCGACGCACCCCCGACGACGCGTGCTCCCGGTTGGGCGCGCGCGCGGTCCCCACCGGCGCGGGGAGCGGTCCCGGAGCCCCCTGCGTCCGCCACGTGTCGGGCCGATCGTCCCCCCCGTGAGTGACGGAAAGACTAGGGAGGAAGCAGCCGCGGGAGGGGTCTTCCATTGGTCCTCTCAATTATTGCCTCCCCTTTTTATAAAAACAAAAGAAAAGTACAGAAAAAAAAAAGAAAGAAGGAATTTCCGCAACGAAGATTCCGAAGACGGATTAGCCTCGCTTGCGGGTTTTGATTAAGCACCTAACCAATGATGTTTTACCATGTAAAGATAGCTTCACCTCACCTTCGATGTCCTCCTTAATCACCCCCGACCCGATTAAACCCTTCCCTAATCGATCTCGCGACGCGCTTGATTTTTAACCCTTGACTAGAGGAGATATCTAGTTCATGCTCAAGGACCCCAATTACCTTGACTAGTACAATGGGAAAGCGACTAACTTCCCCGATTGGAGGGCTTGCCTAGCCAAAAGATGCTTTTGGAAAAAAACGGAGCTATGGAATCTCTAAATTTTGTTGGGTTGTTCTAGATATTTTCTGTCCCCTTTTCATGTCGTTGGGTGGCCAGTCTAGATCGCCGAAGACATGTGACCACCAGCGTCGATAAAACTCATAGGGGTCAAGTTTACTAGATTAGCTGGGCTTTGCTTGTCGCCCTTCCGGTGCTGAGAGAATCATGCCTATTATCAAAAAAATAACAACGATCTTGTCGGGATTGAGAATCAAAATCTCACCGCTCTACCATTATTTATTATCTCGTTCCACTCAGAAAGATAAACGAAATCTCTAGGTGCGCAAATAGAAATTCCAGACGGTGAATTTTTTTATTTTTTCCCTTTTTTGGACGGGGTATTAAAAATAGTCGAATGACGTGGAAGACACGCTCCAAGGTTAGAGGGGATGTCCCCTAATCGTACGTGTAGAAAGGCGTTCCTAGATACGACGACGTGCCCTTCTCCTCTCCTCATCCAATTAAAGAATTAGTTAATTAATTAATTATAAAAAAAAAAAAGGAAAAGAAGGAACTTTACACGGGCATGATGCCACCCCCAACTTTTTGCAAGCGTGCCATGAAAAGGACAAAAGAGCCGGCACGTGCGACTAAGTTTGGGTTTTTTTTTTTTTTCTCCCTCGGGTATTGATCTATCTAGGCGCTAGAAAGATGATAAAAGTCATATCTTTGAGGTGGATCTTTTAATTCCTAGGATAATTTCTCTTTCAAAATTAGATTTTCTAGCAGGTGAGTTGATTGTCGTTTAACGAGCTTAATGGGCTTCGGATTTTATTAATTCCATACGAGCAAAAATTTAGGAATGAGAACGGGAGAGCACGGCTTTAGTTATGATAGATGCATTCGGGTTTGTTTTTATGGAGTCGAGATTTTTTCCTTTTGTGAATTTTATGAGCTCGAATTTAAGAGCAAGAGCATAGGAAAAAAAATTCAAAACTTCAATGAATTTAGAATTACTGTAGTTACCACGTGCTCATAAATGCATGCGATTGTTAATTCGAGAAATTAGCCATAACCAAAGTTTTCGTGAATAATAAATCTTAAATATTAGAGGAAACTAAATTTCTGAATCTTTACTTATCATGCCAAAAAAACTTACGTTTACTTTTATTTACACAAAACGTTTGAAACCTATGAAAACCATATATGGATATGGATATGGACATGTACAAAACATTCAATTTGTTTGTTTTTTTTTTTTTTTTTGTAATTTTTCAAAACTTAAATTAGATCTTTTATTTTCGGATCTCGTGAAGAAAAAAAGCTGTTGGTTGAGTGAAAAAAAATACTGGTTATTGGCATGGTTTATTGGTTTGTCTAATCCTTTTTAATTCACACTACTTTATATGTACTTTATATGCAAATTTTGGCAATGTACGGTCTAATTCACTTAATATATTCTTAAGCATGCATAATAGACTTGCTCATTATGGACAAATTTAATTTTCTGATTTTTTTTTATGAATACTATATTTATCAAAATTCAAAAGGATCTCGCAAAAAGTGGTTATAAAGACTTATTCTTACCAAAATACCAAAAAAGAATGCTTACGTTTTAACCATACGTTAGTTGCTGTAGGGAAAATAACATAAATTATTCGGAAACTTTAAACTAATATGTAATGTGGTATCTGAATTTTTAATTTGTTTAATACAATTTCTGAATTTTAGCATAATGTTTAATGTAGTGCATGAATTTTTAATTTATTCAATATAATCTCTGAACTTTTATTACATGTTCAATATAATCCATGAATTGCTAATGATTTAAGGATTACATTGAACAAACTAAAAGTTAAGGGATTACATTGAATATTAAGCTATAATTTAGAGGTCATATTGGACAAATTAAAATTTCAAAAGCCAACATTACATATTGTGTCCAAATTTAAACATCCATTATTTCATTGTTATAATTACCGATTAATAAAAAGGGGGACCTCCTTGTACGCCATGCGAAAAAAACTCTCGAAGGGTTGACCTTGACGTTACCAATACAAACGTACGCCGACGTCACTAACCGCAATGCAAACGGAAATAATTGCGTTTATAATACTCCCCAATTGACACGGACACAAAAAGAAGGGGAAAAAAGGAAAAGAAAAGAAAATAATAACAATAACAATAACAATAACAATAATGATAAATAATGATAAATAATGATGATAATAATAATGATAAAGCGTAATTTCCTCATTGGACGATCGGAGCTGTTTCCCGACCACCCTGTCGCCTGAAAACCACCATTCAAAACCACCTCTCCCCCTCCCTCTTCTTCTCTCTCTAACAACTCCCTCATTCGCCTCCATTTGTAGTAAGTCCTCTCTCTCTCTATTTTCTCTCTCTATCTCTGTTCTCGAACCTCTGCGGCGAATTCCTTCTCTCTATAACCGAAGAGTATGAACGCGCCATAAGCGTCGTCGTCTTCGTCGTCGTCATCGTCATCATCAACGGGATTCCTCCCATCGCCCCTCCTCCTCTCCCACCGCATGGCCTTCCACAACCACCTCTCCCACCAGGACCTCTCCTCCCTCCACCACTTCGCCGCCGACCAGCAGCCGCCGCCGCCGCAGCACCAGCAGCAGCAGCAGCACCTGCCGGACTCCTCCTCCTCCGTCCACCACCAGCTCCACCACGCCGCCGGCCCCAACTGGCTCAACACCGCCCTCCTCCGCTCCGACGCCGCGGCGGCGGCGGCGGCGGCGGCGGCGGGCGGCAACAGCTTCCTCAACCTGCACACCTCGTCCGACTCCGCCGCGTCGCCGCAGGCGCAGCAGCAGCCGCCGGCGACGTCCGCGTCGGCCGCGGCGGGGCACCACCAGTGGCTGTCGCGGCAGCACTCGTCGCTGCTGCAGCGGAACCACAGCGAGGTCATCGACGCGGACTCGATCATCGACTCGGCGGATTTGAAGGAGAGCGTGAGCAAGGGGGACGGCGGGGGCGGCGGGGCCGCGGAGAGTAATTGGGAGAATGCCAAGTACAAGGCGGAGATATTGGCGCACCCGCTGTACGAGCAGCTGCTGTCGGCTCACGTGGCTTGCCTGAGGATTGCCACGCCGGTCGACCAGTTGCCGAGGATCGACGCTCAGCTGGCTCAGTCGCAGCATGTGGTGGCCAAGTACTCGGCGATGAGTCAAGGATTGGTCGCTGATGATAAAGAGCTTGATCAGTTCATGGTATATAAACCTCTCCCTCTCTCTCTCTCTCTCTCTACATGCGTGTTCCTGTACGTTCCATGTGTCTGATCGCCTTTGCTGGATTTTGGTTGAATTCCGCGGTGTTCGTTGTCATCGCCGCTAAGGTTTGTCGTGGTGGTACTGGGAATTGTGAACTGAAATTGCAGTATGATTTGTATGCTCTGCAATTTTTTCGTGGTTTTTTTTTTTTTTCGATTTTACTAACTATATACGTGAATTGAGATGATAGAGGATCGAGAAATACTTCTGCTTACAGAGGAGTGCAAATTTAATCTGCTCTCGAGCACACAACAGATGTTTGGAAGTTACACGTTAAGCGGGGTTGACTTTCTGATATGAAATGTTCCTGGCTTGATCTTGGAGAATCGGAGCATCGAATTGCCGAGAGATCAGCACGGGAACACGAACATTACGACCTTTGATTGAGTTTTATCGACCAGACTTTCATTGTTCACTGGCTGTTTTCGATGGATTTCTTTATTGGGGACACTAAGAAAGACGCTTCTTTGCACTTAAATTCAGCCAAACCAAATCTGGCAGTGATTCTGGGGTTATTGCGGGAAACTAGTTGGAAGAATGATATTATGCATACATGCTCGACTTTACTAGCACCGAGCTATGAAATTGCCATTTTCTTTTTGTTCAGAAACTTTGACATGGTTGCTGCAGCTTCATATCCTGACCTGGTGTAGAGAGCCTACCAAATCTGAAGTGTTCATCTGAATGGAAATTAGTATAGCCAATACGAAGCAGAGGCTAGATAAGAACTTTTAAGAATTCGATAAGAAGATTAGTGGTTAAGTTCCGTGGAAAATGGAAATTGTTCTTTGTTCGGTTTTCTTTTGTCTTCTTTTGCTTTCAGTGGATTCTTGAATTCGAGTTTAGGTCAGCATACATAAGAAGGATTTCATATCTTGTTCTCCTTTTAGAAGGAATACTTTTCTAAAATTAGTGAGATGCAGACGCACAAGTAAGAGCATCCAAGCACAGAGATATTCAGACCAAAAAAAAAAAAAAGCACAGAGATATAATTATTTTTTTAAAATGAGTACTGTAAGAAATTGAGATGAGTTTGAGGGCAAACAGAATGACTTTAGCACTATGAATTATTGAGGCTTCTTTCTTACTTCTACAACTTGTTAAGAGTGCTGGTATTGACTCTTCTTAATTTCTCAGATGGTTTCTGAGGCATAGACAGCTGAGGAAGAACTGCTCAAACTTTTATCCATTACAACATAACTTTTTCAACCTGTTCGGGTTTCATTTAGAAAACTTCTATCTGCATGCTTAGTACTCTGCCTATTTTCTGAGTTCTCATTTCCATCCCTTTCCATGATTAATTTTTAATGTGCCTATTTAGTCAATTTGTCTGCTTGAGCCATGGAAAGGGATTTTCTCTAGTCTTCTTTTCTCCTCAGAGTTCATATCAACCTAATTTTGGATTGTTAGAGGCTAATCTTCTTATCTATGTTACCTTTCCTTCTCATATCCTTAGATTGTTATTGTAACTGCTTGCCAAATCTGTTGGTTATTGGGATGGTTTTGATATTAGAAAGATGCAGCACTGGGGGTTGCAGCTGGTGCTGGTTCATGTTTTGTTCGTGTGCCAAAGGATTAAACTGCTTTTACTGCTTGATTTACTTGTATTACTAGTAGAACCAATGCAAGAATAGAGGATGCATACATTTTGTTGCCTTATCGAATGGAATTGCCACATGCTGCTAACGGGTTTTTGCCTTAGGCTGGGGTTATTCAAGGTGTCAAAAAAAATAAAATATATTTAACTTAATCAAAAGAAGTTGAAAGATAACTTCTCAACTTCCCTGATGCTACTTAGGTTGAAAGTACCTTTCACTACTTGCTTGCATGATTTCCTTTCATGTATTTATGTTTTTCCCCTTTCACTATTTGCTTTGATTCATACATGTGCTGTGCTTTTAGGTGGAAAATGTCTAGGAGCATCCATGCATCATAAGTTGCCTTCTAAGTGACACATGTTCTGTGAACTTTCATCAAAGGATGGAGCAAACACATGAATTCTGTCGGAGTTTTTTACTGCCGCTTGTGATGATTATCACGTATGAGATTTAGAAGTTGGCCAGACAAATGCTTCAGTACTCAGCAGGCACTTATTCATTTTTCCTTGCTTGATTTGCAGACACATTATGTCCTCTTGCTTTGCTCTTTTAAAGAACAACTGCAGCAACATGTCCGTGTCCATGCCATGGAAGCTGTAATGGCATGCTGGGAGATTGAGCAATCCCTGCAAAGCTTAACAGGTGGTGTTTCTGATTCCTTTTTAACTTTGTTTAGTTGAGCTATATTTTGCATCTGGACACGTAAAGTGCTCACTGGATTGTTTACTTGCTACCTTCCCAGCCACTATTTGTTTTCTCTTTCCTTGCCGACCAAGAAATCTCTAGTATTAACTTGTAATTATGTGCATTAGATACTTTGGTTGCAATCATCATGATGGGTCAGAGACTTTGCGGTTTTCTCATGGGAGAGAACACTGAGCATCCCTGAATCCATATTTTGGATGTTCGGTGAAAATTATAAATAAACTGGAGAATCAAATGAACAAATTTTCTTGTGGTGGAAGTAAGTATATCAAGATGGCTGATGCATCCTGCTTGCTCATACCTTGAAGCCACTGAATGTACACACTAGATGATACCTGCATGTTCTTACCTCCATTATGAAACTTGACAACTACTTAACACTTTTATCTCCTTATAATGCATGAGCAGGTGTTTCTCCTGGTGAAGGTACTGGGGCAACAATGTCTGATGACGAAGATGATCAAGTTGATAGTGACGCCAACTTGTTTGATGGAAGTTTAGATGGTACAGATAGTTTGGGATTTGGTCCTCTCATTCCAACTGAGACTGAGAGATCATTAATGGAGCGTGTTAGGCAAGAGTTGAAGCATGAACTGAAACAGGTAAGAAAGTAACTTCAGAACCTTTGAAAGGCATTCCAATATTTTGATATTGACCAACTGCTATCTTTTCATGTAGGGGTATAAGGAAAAGATTATTGATATACGAGAAGAGATTCTTCGTAAGCGAAGAGCAGGAAAACTTCCTGGTGACACCACCTCGGTTTTGAAGCAATGGTGGCAAACACACTCCAAGTGGCCATATCCAACGGTAACTTGACTTTCTAGACTTTCCAAGTTAAGGATGATTCTTCATTGCGTCCGATCACTTCATAATCGCTATCTTCCTTTGTTGTGGTCTTTTAGGAGGAGGACAAGGCAAGGTTGGTGCAGGAAACTGGCTTGCAATTAAAGCAGATAAACAACTGGTTTATCAACCAGAGGAAGAGAAACTGGCACAGTAACCCGTCCACCTCTACTGTCCTGAAGAGCAAGCGCAAAAGGTAATTATATTAAGCCAGTGAGTGAATTAACTTGATTCTTCTAGAGCTTCTCACCAACTAAAAATTCAAAATGAAGTAATGCAGGTGAAAATAGCAGTGACCGCTTCATGTAGATTAAGGAAAATTGTAAACTAAACTCCTTCCGAGTTGTGCATGTGCTCATGATCCAGTGGCACATATGGTTGGTGGCAAATGAAGCGCGAATTTCTTTTGATTCTGTAGAGGAAGAGCCTAACATAGATGAGAAAAATCTGCCCACTTTCTGCTGCTGTAAAGGAACCACAAACTAAATTCGGAGGGCAGATCCAAAACTTATACCCGCATCACGTGGAAGTCCTGGAATAAAGATTGCTGTCTCGTAAATTATGTGAAACGATTCTGCTGCATCGGCTGATGGGTGTAATTTTTGTTTACCATATTCATATATGTGAATAAGTACAGAGAAGGGTTGTGGGTGTATAGTACAATAGCTCTCGTTTAGTTCCATACACGTATAGTAGATAGAGATTATAGCATGTTAGGTGTTGTCATTTCTACTGTAGTGTACGCTTGTGAAGCAAATGTAGCTTGGTCTTGATTAACACAAATCTGTCTGCTTTGGCTGATGTATCGATCAATGGGCAAAATTACGTCGTGCGGCATCTTGGGGCGAGATCACGATAGTTTTATCTAGATGCTAGGACTTGGTAATTTTCGAAGTTCTCGAGGGAAGGAACTATCTTGTTCTTGAGTTGTTTCTTGCAGGTATCAACAAATGTACTTCTAACGGATCCTTGTTGGTTAGGTAAGCTTGAAATCTGGGTTCAATCTGGGGTTGTGTCGAGGTTTCGCGAAAGTAAAACTTATCTTAGAGAAATTTTATTAATTGAAGTAATGGTTCTTTACAAACGATCTGAACCGTGTACAAGTAGATGATTAATAATCACCCGAATTTTTCAAGTTCATACATTTTGGATCAAAAGTTAACCTTTGTCCGGCACCGGCTATCGATGACGCCTACAAAAAAGATGAAGGGTATGAAAATCATCATTTAAGACCGCATGCTGTCTATGTATAATCCGTTATCTTGTAATATGTTGAACATCTCGAATTTTTTTAAAATATATAAACATTAACATCTAGACTCGTTCCTTACCCCCAAAAAAAAAAAAAAAAAAAAACATCTAGACTCGTTAGTTTTTTTTGTCCTTTGAGAGCCCGCGGCAAAACCGCAATGACAAAGAAGCTGGGATGCCGAAATCCAACCAAAGGAAAGATTACTTGGCATCTAAAATATAAAAGGAAAGATGTCACTCCTCGTCCCTAGAATGGGCTTCAAATGGGTCAGATGCATCATGCATGCACATTGCACTGCTTATGGAAGGATCGCTTTTCGCTATCTAAAATTTAATTATATTTTCAGTCTCACTCCTTTTTTTCTATTTACATATTTTTTGCATGCCTGTTGACCTAAAACTTCAAATTGAAATCCTGTAATTCATAGCCAAAAAATAAAATTTGTAGACACTAAAGTCGACATGATTATAGGATAAGTCCTAAATTTATTGTCTGGATACCAATTTAGTCCTAAATTCTCAATTTGGCTAATTTAGTTGTAAAAATTTTAGTCCACGGTTGGTCATTTAAATTTATAATTAAGATAGAAACGGATAGGATATGATATGATATGATATGCAATTCATGAATTTTGTAATATCTTATCAATTATTTGTTGAATCACAGTATAAAATTGGATATACTTATATCATATTAGGTATATATATATAAATGGCATATTAATGTAAATGAATTTAAAAGTTCACAAATGCAACACTATTGGTTTTTTAAATTTATTTTTATCTCTTTTTAAATAATTTTCTTTTTTATTACTTTTTCCCCTTCCATCATTTTCTAATAAAACTTTATTAAATAGTAAATAGTAGTAATATACCTAAAATACTAAAATACCTAAACTATGTAATAAATATAAATGTATATTTATATTTATATATTGAATTGATATTATAAGATAGAATTTAAGTCGAATATATAAATAAAATCAAGATTAACTTGAAAAATATATTTTTATTTATTAGCATTTTGAATTGCTTATATTAGGATTCAAATATTATTTATATTGAATTATAATTTCAATTTTGTCAATTTGAGAAGTTTGTTATTCAAGAAAAATAATTTTCTATTATGGATATTAAAAATCCTATCCACCTTTATCCCATCTCTTCCATAGGAAAATATTATCCAAGTATATATTCCTCTTATATTCGACTTTATCTTGTCTTAAGCGTGCACCAAATGCACTATGGTATCTTGAATTTTATCCTAATCATCAAACGCAGTCTTAATGATTTATCGATACAATCGTCTTAGCCAATTTTGACAATAAATTACTAATATTGATATTGGTTATTCTATGTGCACATGACCAGCACCAATGTCAGTAGTTATTATAGTCTTTTAAAATTACTAAATGTTTCAATAATTTTTTTATTCTCATTATTTTCTTTTTTCCTTTTTTTTTTCTGTTGTGGTCGATGAGGGGCGGGGCAGGGTGGTGACCCTTGCCGACCACAATAAAGAAAAAGAAAAGAAGAAAAGATATAAAAAAAAAAATTCAAAAATTGCAGAATTTATCCACGTCAATAATTGCTAATTAAAATTGACTAAAATGACTACATTGGCAAATTGTTAAAAGATTTAGGATTAAATTAGTTAAATTAAAAAAATTTATGATTGAGTTGGTGTTGATACAATAAGTTTAAATTTTTTTGGTAATTATCTCGACAAACATGGAAAGTGATGAAATTAGCTGTTCATTGTCATTGATCATCATCGTCCTTACACAATCGTTCGACACAAAACAATATCAACCAAGCTCTGCACAAGAACCAAAATAATTTGACAAGATGGTAAAGAATCGACAGAAACAAGATCTCAATCTCAGAGTCTAGGAGGCAAGCTTTCTTCTCTCTCGAACGCGTCGTCGAAATTAAGCGCGTAGCTGCGCTGGTCGTAGTGAAACTGGTTCCTCCTCTTCTTGCCGACCCCTCTAGGACCAGACCTCCGGATGAAGTTCTTCCACTTCGGCCCCGCCAGGACCTCCGAGACGTGCTGGACCTTCTTCAGGTTCTGCACGAACCATGTCTCCCTCGCTTCCTCCGGTTGATGCGCCAACAGGCAGTCCACGGACTCGTCTCTCTTCCCCCTCCATCCGAAGCACAGTTTGTCGAAGCACCTGCAGCTCGATGCCACGTTCGCATCATCGAAGTCGTCCATGTCCTCGTTGCTCTTCAGGGGCAAGGTCTCAGACAACGTGGCTATCTTCTCGTTCTGGGTAGCCATAAGAGAGAGAGAGAGAGAGAGAGAGAGAGATGGTTTGGTTTGTCGATGATTTCTTGAATGGAAACTGATGGACGTGCAGGCTTGAAAGGCTTGTTTACAGATTCTGTCTAGACCGATTCCTAGTAGGAGAAACAAGAGTATATCTGTCCAGAAGCTGGATTTAAATAAATAAAAAAACAGCATATCCTCTTGTCGACTTAAAGTGGTACTTTCACCAAATCCCAAATGGACTGTCCTCCTCCTGATTATCCTTAAAGATTGATAAATTATTGTGTTGCTGACAAGCGCAATGCCGGCCAGACCCAGATATAGCTGTTCCCGTTCGTTGACAGTTAAAGGGCCAAGCACTATCTCTGTCTTCAAGCAATTTTTTATATTTCGAAATTTCAAAATTTGGTGTGGAAGCAATCCATGCTTATCTCGATTCACTCGATCAATTTTGATTTTATCTTGCATTAATTCTCAATGAATTCACCTATCATAAATGATTTATCCATTCTTTATATTAGATGGGATTGTCTTTTCAGGTCAATAACGAGACAATCTATTAATTGGATGCCATGTGTCCAAATGAGGTCCATTGATTTGATATTTTTCTCACCTCTAACCCCTTTCCTCTATTACTTACTCTCTCTCTTCTCTCACTCATCGCGTCAAAGTTGGACAGCTTTGGCTAAGGTCGCCACCGTAGAGCTTCCAACTGAAGTTCCTGCAGACCAAATGGTGGGGGTCGGCATCGAGCTCGCAGAGCAGGGAGCTGCCAACATGCGCTTTGATCAAGGTTGTTGAACTTGGCAATCACATTCTCACACTTCATGTTCTTCGGAATGACAGTGACAGAGAGGAAGGTTCGGGCTTAGGGTTTTTACGAGGTGCAAGTGTTTGTGTTTTTCGAGGTCGGGTGTGAGTTTATGAAGGTTTATGCAACTTGAAGTAAGGTCACCTTCCGTTTTATTCAATAACCTTGAGACTTGTCTGCAAAAGAAATGCAGAACTGGAAAAGAAATTCAATTAAGCTTTAATTTCAACTTTGATTCCTAATGAATTGTAAAAGCTCAAGGGATTTTGCTTGTGAATTTTCCCTGTAAATTCCGTCATCTTGTTGTGCACATCTTTGTTTATGGAGCTTGTTAATGGAGTGTAAGAAATTTCTGGATTTATGGCGTGGAGCGAAAAAGAAGGGAAGCTAGAGAGAGCGAGAGAGAGAGAGAGAGAGAGAGAGAAGGGGGGAAGGGGGTAACGGAGCGGGGAAAAGCAACGGAGGTGAGAAAAAATTGAAATTAATGGACTAATTATGACACATGGCAGCCAATTAATGCAGTGTCTCATTAATGACGAGTAAAATGGTCTTTACCTAATATTTTCTGGTCGTGTTCGACCAAACAACTGAATCCAAAGCCGCTTGGGGTTCCAGCTTAATCCCAACTTCCACAAGGAAGATCTATAAGCAGGTTGCAAAAGTTACTCTAGAATTATCAAATTTAGAATATTTTTCAATTGCTAGGTGCGCTAAACGTAGGGTATCGATTCCTCTTTGATCCTTAATCACTCACATCACTCTCTTCCTTCTTCTCTTTCGCTTATGTGAAAAATAAATGTCGTTAAATATATTAAAACCCCTTTATTGAACCATAACGAAGTAACAACGTGACAGATTTTTCTTTTTCTTTTATATAATTAATTATGTTCAATATAAAGTCGGGGGTAGACCAATTTGGTAGTTGGTTAGTTTTAATATTTCCATCCTTGTACTTGCAATCTTATTTGACATCCTAGTGCATTCATCAATTAACAATTTTCGCATAATGAATCTGTCCAAGTTCTAATATTTTGTTATATCATTTACTATTTTGTTTCCTGGAATGGTCATGACTCCCTAAAATATCAACTGTGAAGTATCGTTATTCATTGGCCTAATCTATGAGATTTAGACATGAAAAAAGAACATAAATGCACCAAATCGATGATATGTGGATGTTATAAGTAGAGTTTGCCATTTACCTTTTATTTTCAATCCGATGAAATTATTTTGAAGTGAGGGGCCATTTGCTTTCATAACAAAATCTTGTCAATTCAACTCTTACTTTTGCAATTGCAAACAAAGAGGTTAATTTTTATTGACAACTAAAACGTGAGAAACATAATGCACTAAGAGTAAGAGCGGCATTGATATATAAAATGAACAAGGAAAAATATCTAAAATAAGTGTAAATTGGAAATTAAAAGAATTGGGCAGATTGATGTGGTTCTTTGTATTATTTTACCTTACCCAAAGAGAAATTATATCGATAATAAGACAATTAATGCACCATTGAAGAAAGTACTGCCTTTTCTCTTTTCCAAAATTCTCTTCATATTTCTCAATTGCACATCATACAAAAATATAAAAAGAAAATCAATGTGGCCACCTCTAGCCTTCTCTAGAATGCTCCATCTAGACGTAAAAAAGTAATAATAAATATTTGGATTGGAAGAGCGTGGAAGGTTAGAAAGTTTGTTGAAGCACCAACTTTGACTATCTATAAAAAGAAGCAAGGTCTTCATGTTTGGGGTGTGGAGTAGAAAGGGCTCCATTGTGGGTGTGTGCCGAGTGTTTTGTTAAAGTTTATTATAATCACGTTTTTGAAACTCTACTTGCTCAATATCCATTTCAATTTGAGAAGTGAAAATATTCTCCAAATTGTGGAACTCATGAACGTGAGGTCTATGATTCAAAAAGCTTGAGTTTAAATGGAGGGCGACGAAGGGGAAGGAAATTTGCAGCTCCAGCCTGTGATTTGTCTAAGTTTCTCCAACTATATATATGTTTTGTTTAGAAAGGGCATAGTTCCGGACGTACAAAGCTGGATGGAAAAGGGCCTAGGATTGCACTTCATTTGTCACAGAAATTAAGTACAAATGGCATAAAGAAATCACATGACACTTAGAATCGGATGCGACGAATAATTGTCCTAAAGAGCAAGCGCAAAAGGTAATTATATTAAGTCAGTGAGTGAATTAACTTGATTCTTCTAGAGCTTCTCACCGACTAAAAATTCAAAATGAAGTCAGGTGAAAATAGCAGCGACCGCTTCATGTAGATTAAGGAAAATTGTAAGCTAAACTCCTTCCAAGTCGTGCACGTGCTCATCATCCAGTGGTACATATGGTTGGTGGCAAATCAAGCGCGAATTTCTTTTGATTCTATAGAGGAAGAGCCTATTTTGGAGTTTTATCAACAATTTGCTTGTGTAGGCGGAGATCCGGTATTTTCAGAATCCTTATGTAAGGAATTACAAAAAAAATTCTTTCAACAAAGATGTGAATTAGGAATGATTGGTCGACAAAATATGAATCGGAGACTAAATCTTGATATACCTCAGAACAATACATTTTTGTTACCGCGAGATATATTGACAGCTGCGGATCATTTGATTAGAAAAATCTGCCCACTTTGTGCTGCTGTAAAGAGAACCGCAAAGTAAATCCGGAGGGCAGATCCGAACTTATACCCGCATCACATGGAAGTCCTGAAATAAAGATTGTTGTCTCGTAAATTATGCGAAACGATTCTGCTGCATCAGCTGATGGGTGTAATTCTTGTCTACCATATTCATATATGTGAATAAGTACAGAGAAGGGTTGTGGGTGTATAGTACGATTGCTCTTGCTTAGTTCCATACACGTATAGTAGATAGAGATTATAGCATGTTAGGTGTTGTCATTTCTTCTGTACGCTTGTGAAGCAAATATAGCTTGGTCTTGATTACACAAATCTGTTTGCTCTGGCTGATGTATCGATCGATGGGCAAAATGGCATTTCAGGGCGAGATCGCGATAGTTTTATCTAGATGCCTAGGACTCAGTAATTTTCAAAGTTCTCGAGGGAAGGAACTATCCTCCTCACGTTGTTGTTCCTGAGGTGATTCTTGCAGGTTCCTAGAAGATTGACATATGATAAGCCTTCGACTTTACATGAACGTATCAGCAAATGTACCTTCTGACGGATCATGATGTGTGATCCTTGTTGGTTAGGTAAGCTTGAAATTTGGGTTCAATCCGGGTTATGTCAAGGTTTCGACTTATGTTAGAGAAATTTTATTAGTTGAAGCAATGCTTCTTTACAAACGATTTGAACTGTGTACAAATAGATGGTTAATAATCACCCGAAATTTTCAAGTTTATACATTATGGATCAAAAGTTAACATATGTCCGACACCAGTTATCAATGACGCCTTTGAAAAAGATGAAGGGTATGGAAATCATCATTCAAGACTGCACGCTGTCTACGTATAATCCATTATCTTGTGTTTGCGTGGGGTGATAAGCCGAGAGTATGTATATGTATATTTTTTGATGTAATATGTTGAACATCTCGAAATTTTTTAAAATACATAGAGATTAACATCTAGACTCGTTAGTTTTTTTTTTTTTCCTTTGAGAGCCGGCGGCAAAACCGCAATGACAGAGAAGCTGGGATGCCGAAATCCAACCAAAGGAAAGATTACTTGGCATCTAAAATATAAAAGGAAAGATTTGGTCACTCCTCGTCCCTAGAATGGGCTTCAAATGGGTCAGATGCATCGTGCATGCACATTGCACTGCTTATGGAAGCATCGCTTGTCGCTATCTAAAAATCCAATTATATTTTCAGTCTCACTCCTTTTTTTTTTGCATGCCCGTTGACCTAAAACTTCAAATTGAAATCCTGTAATTCATAGCCAAAAAATAAAAGTTGTAGACACAAAAGTTGAGAAAAGTCCTAAATCTATTATCTGGATATCAATTCAATCCTAAATTCTCAATTTGGCTAATTTAGTCGTAAAAATTTTAGTCTACGTTTGGTCTTTTAAATTTTTAATTAAGATAGAATTGGACATGATATGATAGGATATACAATTCATGAATTTTGTAATATCTTATATATTGTTTGCTGAATGCAGTATAAAATCGGATATACTTATATCATATTATGTATATATATATATATATATTTTATATATAAACGGTATATTAATGTAAATGAATTCAAAAGTTCACAAATGCAACACTATTGGTTTTTTAAATTTATTTTTATCTATTTTTAATAATTTTATTTTTTATTTCTTTTTCCCCTTTCATCATTTTCTAATAAAACTTTATTAAATAGTAAACAGTTGTAATCCTAAAATACTAAAATACCTAAACTATGTAATAAATATAAATGTATATTTATATTTATATATTGAATTTATATTATAAGATAGAATTTAAGTCGAATATATAATAAAAACAAGATTAACTTGAAAAATAAATTTTTATTTATTGGTATTTTGAATTGCTTATATTAAGATTCAAATATTATTTATATTGAATTATAATTTCAGTTTTGTTAATTTGAGAAGTTTGTTATTCAAGAAAAATAACTTTCCTATTATAAATATTAAAAATCTTATCCACATTTATTCCACTTTTCCCATGAGAAAATATTATCTAGTTTATATTTTTCTTATATATAACTTTATCTTGTTTTAAGCGTGCACCAAACGCACTATGGTATCTTGAATTTTATCCTAATCATCAAATGCAATCTTAACGATTTGTCTATACAATCCTCTTAGCCAATTTTGACAATAAATTATTGACATTGACACTGGCTATTTTATGTGGCACGACCAATACTAATGTCAATAATTATTATAGTTGTTTCAATATTTTTTTTTATTCTCATTATTCTCATTATTTTCTTTTTTTTTTTTTTTTTTTTTTTTTTTGTTGTGGTCGTGGTTGATGAGGGGCGGGGCAGGGTGGTGACCCTTGCCGACCACAATAAAAAAAAGAAAAGAAGAAAAGACATAATTTTTTAAAATTGCAGAATTCATCCATGTCGGTAATTGCTAATTAAAATTGTCTCAAATGATTACATTGGCAAATTGTCAAAAGATTTATGATTAAATTAGTTAAATTAAAAATTTTATGATTGAGTTGGTGTTGATACAATAAGTTTAAATTTTTTTGGTAATTATCTCGACAAACATGAAAAGTGATGAAATTAACTGTTCTATGTCATTGATCATCATCGTCCTTACAAAATCGTTCGACACAAAACCATATCAACCAAGCTCTGCACAAGAACCAAAAGAATTTGACAAGATGGTAAAGAATCGACAGAAACAAGATCTCAATCTCAGAGTCTAGGAGGCAAGCTTTCTTCTCTCTCGAACCCCCCGTCGAAATTAAGCGCGTAGCTGCGCTGGTCGTAGTGAAACTGGTTCCTCCTCTTCTTGCCGACCCCTCTCGGACCAGACCTCCGGATGAAATTCTTCCACTTCGGCCCCGCCAGGACCTCCGAGACGTGCTGGACCTTCTTCAGGTTCTGCACGAACCATGTCTCCCTCGCTTCCTCCGGTTGATGCGCCAACAGGCAGTCCACGGACTCGTCTCTCTTCCCCCTCCATCCGAAGCACAGCTTGTCGAAGCACCCGCAGCTCGATGGCGCGTTCGCATCTTCGAAGTCTTCCATGTCCTCGTCGCTCTTCGGGGGCAAGGTCTCAGATAACGTCGCCATCATCTCGTTCTGGGTAGCCGAGAGAGGGAGAAAGAGATGGTTTGGTTTGTCGATGATTTCTTGAATGGAAACTGATGGACGTGCAGGCTTAAAAGGCTTGTTTACAGATTCTGTCTAGACCGATTCCTAGTAAGAGAACAAGAGTATATCTGTTCAGAAGCTGGATTTAAATTTAAAAAAACAGCTTATCCTTTTGTCGACTCAAACTAGTACTTTCACCAAATCCCAAATGGACTGTCCTCCTAATTATCCTTAAAGATTGATGAATTAGTGTTGCTCACAAGCGCAATGCCGGCCAGAACCAGATATAGCTGTTCCCGTTCGTTGACAGTTAAGGGGCCAAGCACTATCTCTGTCTTCAAGCAATTTTTGATATTTTGAAATTTCAAAATTTGGTATGCAAGCGATCCATGCTCATCTCGATTCACTCAATCAAATTTTCTTTAATCTTGCATTAGTTCTCAATGGATTCACCCATCATAAATGATCTATCCCTTAGATACGTTAGATGAGATCGTCTTTCCACGTCATTAATGAGACAATTTATTAATTGGATGTCATGTGTCCAAATGGGGTCCATTGATTTGATTCTTTTCTTTCCTCTAACCCCTCTCCTCTGTCACTTACTCTCTCTTCTCTCACTCAAGGCGTCAAAGTTGGACAGCTTTGGTCAAGGTCGCCACCTTAGAGCTTCCAACTGAAGTTCCTGGAGACCAAATGGTGGGGGTCGTCGTCGAGCTCGCAGAGCGGGGAGCTGCCAACATGCGCTTTGATCAAGGTTGTTGAACTCTTGGCAATCGCATTCTCACGCTTCATGTTCTTCGGAATGATAGTGACAGAGAGGAAGGCTCGGGCTAAGGGTTTTTACGAGGTGCAAGTGTTTGTGTTTTTCGAGGTTGGGTGTGAGTTTCTGAAGGATTATGCAACTTGAAGTAAGGTCACTTCCGTTTCATTCAATAACCTTGAGACTTGTCTGCAAAAGAAATGGAAAATTGAAAAAGAAATTCAATCAAGCTTTAATTTATACTTTTTTTTTTGTAATCGAGAACTCCACCACGGACCTTCTATGCCCGAATAAGACCTAAGAGCCGGGCCGCTATACCTCGGAGGAGACTAGCCCAACAACCCACCACTAGAGCCCTACTTAAATCGGTAACAATTATTGATTTCGAACTCTTGACCTCTGTGATGAGGAAGAGACTTTCAATCAACGGAGTTACTCACGGATGGATGCTTTAATTTCTACTTTGATTCCTAATGAATTGTAAAAGCTCAAGGGATTTTGCTTGTGAATTTTCCCTGTAAATTCAGTCATCTTGTTGTGCACATCTTTGTTTGTGGAGCTTGTTAATGGAGTGTAAGCAATTTCTGGATTTATGGCATGGAGCGAAAAAGAAGGGAAGGGGGAGGGAGAGAGAGAGAGAGAGAGAGGGTAACGGAGCAGGGAGAAGCAACGGAGGTGAGAAAAAAATTGAAATTAATAGGCCAATTAGGACACATGGCAACTAATTAATGGAATGTCTCGTTAATGACGAGTAAAGATGGTCTTACCTAATACTTTCTCGTCGTGTTCGGCCAAACAACTGAATCCAAAGCCGCTTGGGGTTTCAGCCCAATCCCAACTCCCACAAGAAAGATCTAAGCAGGTTGCAAAAGTAACTCTAGAATTATCAAATTTAGAATATTTTTCAATTGCTATTGCGCTAAACATAGGGTATCGATTCCTCTTTGATCCTTAATCACTCGCATCACTCTCTTCCTTCTTCTCTTTCGCTTATGTGAAAAATAAATGTCGTTAAATATATTAAAACCCCTTTATTGAACCATAACAAAGTAACAACGTGACAGATTTTTCTTTATCTTTTATATAATTAATTATGTTCAATATAAAGTCGGGGTAAACCAATTTGGTAGTTGGGTAGTTTTAATACTTCCATCCTTTGTACTTGCAATCTTATTTGACATCCCTAGTGCATTCATCAATTAACAATTTTCACATAATGAATCTGGCCAAGTTCTAATATTTTGTTATATCATTTACTATTTTGTCTCCTGGAATGGTCATGACTCCCTAAAATATTGTGAAGTATCGTTATTCATTGGCCTAATCTATGAGATTTCGACATGGAAACAGAACATAAATGCACCAAATCGATGATACATGGATGTTATAAGTAGAGTTTGCCATTTACCTTTTATTTTCAATTAGATGAAATTATTTTGGAGTGAGGGGCCATTTGCTTTCATAATAAAATCTTGACAATTCAACTCTTACTTTTGCAATTGCAAACAAAGAGATTAATTTTTATTGACAACTAAAACGTGAGAAACATAATGCACTAAGAGTAAGAGCGGCACTGATATATAAAATGAACAAGTAAAAATATCTGAGATAAGTGTAAATTGAAAATCAAAAGAATTGGGTAGATTGATGTGGTTCTTTGTATTATTTTACCTTACCCAAAGAGAAATTATATTAATAATAAGACAATTAATGCACCATTCAAGAAAGTACTATATTTTCTCTTTTCTAGAATTCTCTCCATATTTGTCGGTTGCACATCATACGAAAAAAATAAAAAGAAAATCAATGTGGTCACCTCTAGCCTTCTCTAGAATGGCTCCATCTAGATGTAAAAAAATTATAATAAATATTTGGATTGGAAGAGTGTGGAAGGTTAGAAATTTTGTTGAAGCACCAACTTTGGCCGCCTATAAAAAGAAGTAAGGGCTTCATGTTTGGGGTGTGGAGTACCATTGTGGGTGTGTGCTGAGTGTTTTGTTAAAGTTTATTATAGTCTCATTTTTGAAACTCTTCATACTCAATATCCATTTCAATATGAGAAGTGGAACCAACTAATGATATTCTCCAAATCATGGAACTCATGAACGTGAGGTCTCTGGTTCAAAAAGCTTGAACTTAAATCAGGGGCGATGAAGGGGAAGGGAATTCGCATGGTAATGAAGGGGAAAGAAATTCACAGCTCCGGCTTGTTGTGTGATTTACCCATAGAATTCTTTGGCACATCCTAAGTTGAAGAAGTTCTCTCCAACTGAGAGACTTGTCGACTTATCAAGGAACAATCCTAGGCTCCATACCTGGGATTTCCCATCGTAGGGCGAGATGCATTTTGTGAACTTGGTGGATGTTATCAGAGAGTTTTGCTGGAGAGAAAACTCTCTGGATAGGGAAAAGTTTTTCACTCTTCTGCAAAACTCTCTGATAAATCTCACGCCAATACTTCTATTACAGCTGAGTTGAGGTGCTTCACATGTGCATATGTGCATAGACGAAGGATTACTTAAATATGCCTTGATTAGTTGTGTCTTCAAATGAGAAAACACTTATCGAGTTCTGTTTAGGTTGGATATATCATAAAAGATTTACAAAGAATCCACTACACTAACCAGGTTTTTAAAGGTATGTCTACAAAGAATCTAAGACAATCCAATGCCAAAGAACTAGCTACTTTTCACAAAGTACCTACCCTATATCTTGGCAGTTTGTTAATACCACAAACAAGTTGCTGCTACAAAGGAGCTTGGCATGCCGTTCATATGGAACTGCTCAACATGATCGGTACCTAATTGTACCAACCGACAGTCTTAGTCTCACTGGCCACTTCCACCAAAACTCGATGGTCATACTAGAAGTAAGCCAATGACTGAACAGGTCGGAAACTCCACCAGTGGTCACGTAGCGAGAACAATAGATCCCATGGTCGGTTGGATCCATATCGTCTCATAATCCACACAATAGCCCCTAACTCAACATAAACGGAAAGACAAAAATGCTCTCGCAAGACAACCAAATCCATGTGAACCCTATTGTCTATAACATTTGGCAGGTCCACCTTCGCCAAACTCTCAGTACGGATATCAAAAGCTACCAACACTTTTGCTAAATCTCGCACCAACTCGCGTCTCATTATCTAGTGCAGACGGTTGAGCAGGAGAACCCCCATTTTGCTTGACTCAACCAGAAAGTATGGCATCCCTAGAGCCGCCTCCACGTGTTAGCTATTTCTCTATAGATGCTAACTTCAGATACAATTGGCTGTTTGAAACACCCTCAACACGTACTCTCTAGTCAGTCCGTTATACCCAAATCCATAAAAGAGAGACCCAATTCACGGGTATCAATCTTCATTTATTTCATGTTGCTTTTCGATGATTCTAAATCTTTTATGGCAATTCGAACATCCTTATGTCTTTTGGCTTTCTTTAGTTTTTATACAAGAGTTTGATCTTCTCAATTCACTTTCAATCATCTCTATTCTTAGTGAACTCAAATTA
Source organism: Eucalyptus grandis (assembly GCF_016545825.1). Lineage (NCBI taxonomy): Eukaryota > Viridiplantae > Streptophyta > Magnoliopsida > Myrtales > Myrtaceae > Eucalyptus > Eucalyptus grandis. The sequence continues at coordinate 51,234,335 of NC_052614.1, forward strand.
GGCACAATTTGGTATTAGAATCCGAATTCCTTACGGTGATGCTTCACAGGTGTCCTAATTGGAGTCGTGTGAAGTTCACTCTAAGAATGCTATCATCCCATCCTAATTTGGTATTAGAATCCGAATTCCTTACGGTGATGCTTTACAGGTGTCCTAATTGAAGTCGTGTGAAGTTCACTCTAACAATGCTATCATCCCATCCTTATTGTTTTTGGATGAGTTTTAGGTTTTTATGCGGTGTCCGAAACAGTTCATGTTGTGATAAATTGAGGTGAAAAGTACGAGTACCATGAAAAAACAATTAAATTAGTATCAACATAGAAATTCGACTTCTGCACTTTAGGCGTATGGACCCTTTTTCCATGCCTTAAGTGCAGAAGTCGAATTTCTATCATTTGAGATTATTGTTTTTCTTTGGTCGAGATTGATTGTTATTATTCTACTTAATCAACTTCTTCTTTTCTTCTTCTTTTGCCTTCAAATTCTTTGTGCGCGCGTACATTTCACCTCAATTTTTATCACAAAAAAGACAATGAAATTCGTAAGGAACCATCTAAATAATCCCTTAATTAATTAGTTTTTCTTCGTACATAGTTGCTTAATATCTTGGAAAAGAAGTAAACTAAAAATACCGGGATGAATACAAAAGATATTGACTGTCGAGCATGTCAATCTCATCGACTTTGAAATTCTTCTAAAAGAGTAGACAACTGGCTCTCTTAGGTAGCATCTTGAGCATAAATTATGCTTTAATTTCTTTCTAAGCAAATACCTCATGCATATATCACCACAGTGGAGTCCATAGTAAAATAAAAAGCACCTTCCGGTCAATAGCAGAACTGAAACTGTAACACAATCCATTCATGAAAATTCAAAACAAGTCCTCATCTAGACCCCCACAAAATTGAACCTAACATTACTCCCACGAATAAGCTTTGATGGAAGAACTGCGCCGCTACCCTTACATCCCGGTGAATGCCTTCTTCCCACCTCCACCTGATGACCCAGCTGGGATCACTTTCAAGACGTTGAACCTCACCGTCTTTGACAGTGGCCTGTAACAACGTTTGTTTCAGTAGTCAGGGGAAGGAACTGCTCATGGTATAGAAAGCCTGAGGAAGTTAAACAAGCAAAAAGTCTTGAATTTAACCTGCACTGGCCGACAGTAACATGGTCACCCTCCTTTACACGGAAGCATGGAGAGATGTGTGCTGGAATGTTGGAATGCCTCTTCTCATATCTGGAATCAGTTCATTGATCAGTATTATCACAAGAGGTCAGATGAAAAAAAGATATAATCACTATGAGTATCCTCCAACCTTTGGTACTTCTTGACAAAGTGCAGGTAGTTCCGGCGGACAATGATGGTCCTCATCATCTTGGCACTGTGGCAAGTGCCAGCAAGAATACGACCCCTGATGGATACATTGCCAGTAAATGGGCACTTCTTGTCAATGTACGTGCCTGCAAACAAATCAAACATACACCAGTCAACGATCCTATTGTCATTTAACTTTGCTGCTGTCAGAAAGAGAACCATTTGCAAGAAGCAACTGTGCATTTGGCGAAGTCAATTATTGAGTAGCCATAGCTGTGATTCTTCAGCCACACCATACACTAACTTCCTCACACATCATACTCATTTCAGGTCTTAGATTTTGGGTAAATAATTACATGCTATATCACTTTAATTAAAGTCCTTGATCTAGGCCTTTATGCCTTTGGATCATATGTCTACATAACAAACAGGGGCTGTTCTAACAGACAGCATTTGCAGCTCAAAGCCTCCGCCTCTCCAGATGTACTTAATCACCTAAGATTGCAAAATTTCAACTTCCACCCAATAAAGAACTCAACACGGACGTACCTTCGACCGCCTCCCTCGGGGTCTTGAAGCCCAAGCCAACGCTCTTATGATACCTGTTCCCTCCCTTGCCAGGTCTCTTCCCCTTGCCAGACTTCTGCGAGCTGAAAAATCCAATAACCACAATTACATCACCTCGCGAAGAAAGAAACAGAAATAAACCCCATCCTTCCCATTCGTTTCACACGGATTTTAAACAAAGTGCCGGTTTCTATTCAGTTCCAAACGCAGTTCAGCACCCGTCTACGGCTATCCCCAGATCCACGATTTGCCCAATTCCCCACGCACTTCAAACGAGCCGGACCAACGAGTCTACGCAAAATCTACCCAAAAACGACTGCAGAAAACAGCTAAAATCGTTTCCCCACCACAAGAAAGCACCTCAGCCGATCACCACAAACCCCTTTTGCCCTCGACTAAAGCTTACATCTTTCTTCCCCCAAACTACGGACCAACAAAGGGTCTCGATCAGATCACGAAGAGAGAGAGAGAAGAGAAAGTTCCCCAGAAAACTCACCAGAGGAAGACCTTGGGCTGCTTCAAGAACGCCTTCTCGGTCTGCAAAAGAGCACACGGTCACTTTCAGATCACGCGGAAAAACGGCTCGCGAGGCGGGAATCGAAAGGGGGAGTTTCCGGCGGCTTTACCTGGGCATCCATGGTGGTCCGGCCGCTTGAGGTCAGGTCGAGCCGACAGCAGGAGGCGGAAGGAAGGGGAAGGAAACCCTAGTTTCTGGAGGCACGGGAAGAGAGACTGGGAAGCGGATGCTGGAGGGCTTATGAGTAGGGTTTCCCTAGTAGCGAAATGACGGAAATGCCCAACATCTAAGTGAGTCCGGGCTTCTTGAAGCCCACCGTCATTGCGTCGGAGTCTGATTGGGCCCTTTCGTGGGCCGAACCTGGACGGCTAAGAATCGGCCCATTTGAAATTTTGAGGCCTGATTTCGGGGCAAGATCGGGACACACGCTCGTGACAATAAAAGGAAGTGCGACGGAATCATTTGGTTTCGCAACTAGCGGGCCGGGTCGGGGCCCTTCTAAGGGAGCCATTTGCCCCGAGCCCACGAACCCGGACTATAAAAAAATTGGGGCTAGAACAAGCTCGGCCAGACGGGCTAGTAGGAGATTTTTTTGGTAACTAACCAAATAGTGTTTGTTACTTTTTAAAAATAAAAATAAAATCATTTTGGTAACTTTTTTGTTTTCGAAAATAGATTTAAAACAAAATCAAATAGAAAAAAAGGTTTTTTTGTTCTCAATAACGACTCTAGAAGCCAGGCCACTTTTTTTTTTTTTTTTTCTCTTTTCTTATCATTTTTTCCTTTTCTTCTTCTTTTTCCTTTCGTCAGTCACCAATGTTGCCGATGGCTGGGGTGATGGGCGGTGGTTGTGAGGCTTGGCCTCATTCAAATTAGGCAAGGCCAAGCTTGCTCGTCCACTTGTTGATGGACCTTGTTGAGATCTATGACGCCGAGCTTGCCCAGCCATGGCGAGGTTAATATTGCTTGGCCATCTCGAGGTTGACCTCATCGGTTGCTAGGTGAGGTCAGGCCAACCCTTGTTTGGCCAATCATTGACCATGGTTAGGGCTAGCGATAATCTAGTCAGTCTTCTAACTTGTACCCCAAGATCCCAAAGTAATCCCGGTAACCACATTATTTCACATGTGGTTTTAGCCATGACACGATATTTTGCCTCTACTGAGGATAATGAAACGGTTGGTTGCTTCTTTGTCTTCCACGAAAGTAAGGAATCCCCAAAGTTTAATACATAAATCGATTATGGACCTTCTGCTCATCAGACAGGTTGCATAATCCACATCACAATACGCAGTCATCCTCATATCGCATTTCCTGGAAAGAAGAATCCCAAGTCCAGGACATTTCTTCAAGTACTTCACCACTTTTAGTGCAACATTCATACGAGATTGCTTAGGTTTGTGCATAAACTGACTAAGTGTCTACACTGCATAACTTATGTCTAGCTTGGTCATAGTTAAATATATGAGCTTCCCAACAAATTTCTTGTTATCACAATTGTGGAAACAAGTACACTATCAATTGCTTGCTTTCTTGAGTCTTATCTTAGGTGCATGGTCCCATGTATAATCTTCTGCGACGACTTCTCTATATGGTTGGTTGCTAGAAGCATTGGTGATATTTAGTGACCCCATGACTCTTTTCAAAGTAGAGATGAATCTTGCTTAGTGACTCCAGTGATCTGATGCTGAAGAGTGTCGCGTAGCAGCTAGGTACTCATGAAGGCAACCAATAGCTTCACATTCTGGATCCATTTGGCATGTCGAAAATAGGAGAATTGAGGTTCTCACAGGCACTAGTCAAATGTTAGGTTGATGACAGCCGGTGCGTTTTCCCTGGCTTATAACAGCGAACCGGTACGGTTTACTGTGAATGTACAAAAAAATAATCGAGTATAGCTTTAGACATTACATGGATTATTGAAATAGATAAGGTCCTGTGAACTGTCGTGTTATATATACGCCTCTTTTTCTTGGCCTGATCGGAGAATTCTTCTTCCTTTATGGTGATGCAAGCATTGGTGAACTTGTGCTAAGATTTTTGCTTTAGTAGAGGGATTTTGTTGGCAAGTGTTTTGAAGGTACTTGTTAGGTTAAATAAAAAAGGAACTAACACTTTCTAAGACATTGAAAATAGAAGAGTTAAACACATTTTAGTAATATCATTTATTTCATACCATTAAATTTTAAATCCCCAAATAATGTTTAATAAGGTTTAACAAACGTTCAAGGGGCACTCTTTAAAATTAGACATGCTACGGAATGGTTTGTTGTCCACATTTGATCTCTCGTTTTTGCCCTGGTGATATTTCACTACTTTTGATAACTTCTTTATGAAGCCCTAAGGCATGTGAGCGCTAACTGTTGGAGAATCTAGGAGTCAATACTGGGAGTATGACCGAGTTCAATTGTGAGTAGTTTGGGCTTGATTCAATGACCCTTGAGATTGACTCTTTTAATTTTGAGTGGAGCAACTAGAGTCTATCATGTGAGCTTGCAATGCTAAACTAGATACGCGAGGCTAATTGAGTTTCTTTTATATTTTCTTTCTGATATAATCGAGTCGAATTTGGACATGGCATGAATTAACTAGACTCATATCGAACTTTTAGTCAAATGACCTGGTCTTGAAGAGCAAGTAGACTCTAAATCCTTAAAAAATCCCTCACATGGCATTGACTTTTGACTTGCCGATCGCAGATGACTCATTTGGCACATTGGAAAGGACGGGACAAGAAGCGGTCCAAATCAATTACATATCATGTTGCATCCAGAGCAAATCGATTCGCAGGACACGTCGAACCCATGTAGTTGGGCGGTCAATTCCAACCTCCTCGATCGGAGCTGTTAAATAGAAAGGCTCAATTAACCCTAATGATTTCATCCCATCCCCACCCCCTTCCCCCTTCACCACGCATACCATTGTCCCCCACTTACAGCTAATTTTCTACTTAAATCATCTTTATTTTTTATTTTTGACTTTTCTTGTGGGTTTATTTATTTATTTATTATTCCTGGTGGCCCCGACATGCCATATAGAAAGATGCGTGTACATAATAAATATGTAATTATTAGCGAAATAGAATATAAAGAAGCGGGGTTTCCTCAATTCAATGATTGAAGGCAACGGTGGCCAGAAAAATGTGGTGTAGGGAAAGCCGAAGATGCCAGCCCATTCCAGAAACCAATCACTCCAATTCGTTCCGACTAAATTATCGATTTTCTTTCCCCCTTTTTTTGGCTCGAGTTCTTTCCCCATGGAAATAAGGGAAAACGATAATTATCGAGATATTCTACCACCTAAGACATCGTGGCCCGACATAATCAAATTGCGATCAATTAAAGGACGAAAAAGAGGGAAAAAAGAAAAGAAAATCAAGGGAGAGTTGATGGAGAAGGCAGATAAAAGAAAGTGAAAATAATATAAATAATCCTTTGAAATTGATTTAAAGTACAATTTTTTAAAATTTTTAATTTATTCGATATGATTTTTGAACTTTAACATAACGTACAATGCTTGTTTAATGTAGCTCATAAATTTTTAGTATATATTTGATTTAATCCTAATTATATGTTGTTTCTAAAATTAAATTAGTGGAAGGATAATAGTTTAAAAATTTGAGGAATCACATTAAATTATTTTGGAACGATTTTGTACATTAAGTTAAAATTTTAGAAAAGACTTTCAGCCACTTTCGTTTTTTTTTTTTTCTCTTTTCTTTCTTCTTTTCCTTTTCTTCTTCTTTTTTCCTTTCATCGGTCACCAACGTTGCCGATGGCTAACGGTTGGGGTGATGGGCGGTGGTTGTGTGAGGCTTGGCCTCATTCGATTAGGCGAGGCTAAGCTCACCCGTCCACTTGTTAATGGACCTTGTCGAGATCTACGACGCCGAGCTTGCCCAGCCATGGCGAGGTTAGTGTTGCTTGGCCATCTCGAGGTTGACCTCACCGGTTGCTAGGCGAGGTCGGGCCAACCCTTGTTTGGCCAATCATTGACCATGGCTAGGGCTAGCGATCAACTAAAGGAAGAAGAAGAAGAAGAAAAAAAAGAAAAAAAGAGAAAAATGTAATAAAATTATTTAAAAATCATACAAAATTATAAGTTACGAAAGAATTTGAGGGTTGTATCAAATGTATTTTTATCTTAGGAATATAAATTTTGAATAGTTATCAAACGTTTTCAAATGCTCAAAAATTTGTTGAGGAAACGGAATCAGAAAAGACAATTTTTGAGCAAAAATTGTTATTTGAAACGGAATGATTACTAAATATATCCCAAGTGTCTTGAAATTCATCCCTAACGTTGGCCAACCCACACTCGCTTCGTGGGTTAGTCAAGGCCGTGAAAAATTCCAACATTCGAGAATTTGCGAACTTGCAAATTTAGAACGAGAGGACCAAATCCACTGGGAGTGCATTTAGTTTAGCATTAACAAAATGGGACAAAATAGAAGTGTTTCACTCTTTATATTTGAAGGCTTTCGAGTCAGAGTTAGCATTTGAGAACTCATTTCAAATCAATGTAGGCTCCATCCAGTGTTGGCATTCGGCGTTTTTGAAACGCTACTTTCAAGGTGGATGACTTTCTTTCTTTCAAATTTACCCTCATTAGTGTTTTTATATTACAGCTTCGCCCTCACATTGTATGTTCATCCCCCTCTTTGAAACCGATGTTCCGCATCCAAATTTGAATTGCTGATTCGACGCTCTACCGAGGATTGCACGAGGCTTGTCGATGGTTGCTGAGGGTAGCCGAGGGCCGATAAAAAAATTGGAATGGCTTGCGGAGGCCCGAGTTCGTATGGGTCTAGTTCGTGAGGTCCTGGGCATTACCTTGCTTGGGCCACCCAGGGTTGCATGACTCCAGCATTATCTCGGCCGACTTTTTCAATGATTCGAAGTTAGTCATCGATCAATTTGCTTTGCTTCCATCAGCTCTGCTTTCACGAATAGGCATTCCCTCCCCTGTTTTCTTCTTCTATTCCCCTTCAAAGCTACTTTGCAAGAGAATTACCAAATGCCTCATACCCAAACGATATCTGGTTTGAACAAATACTTCTTGAATAAAAAATTCTTTATAGAAAAATCTTTTCCTCGAAACTCTCCCAAACGCAGTGCAAAGCCCCCGCCAATGTTTTCTTGGAGCTAATATCCTAGGACGTGAGGGGTTCAGATCATCGTCGTGATCATCAGCGCCGAAACGACCTGTCCTCGGAGTCAGTGAAGGGGGATTAGAGTGGTTGCCAGCAGCCAGTCATGATGGGATGAGAGCCGGAGATCAAGGGGCCCTCTGGCTGTGGGGTTCGAAAAGTCAAAAGGAACAGCAGCTATGTTGTCAAAAAAGTCCAGTTTTCGAGAAAACAGAAAAACTGCCACTGAAAAGTAGACACATTCTTTTGTCCTTCCCGAGTAAGATGCCCCATCCCCCCCCCCCCAAAAAGAAATTTTTTTTTTTCTCGTGAAAATTAACAGCACTTGAATGTTAATTCTTTGCCATAAAAAACAAGGGGGGGCGGCGAATAGCCTTGTAATATATCATTATAACGGATTTACTCTAAATAATTTTTTTCTTGTGACATGATATGTAATATATTTGCTTTTTACCAAAATTTCATTAATTTTTTCTTGTTTTTTAACATCTATATAGGCAAATTTTTAACGATTCTGATTAATAAAAATGATGTTTTCAACGGCTGAATCCACCGACCAAAAACAAAAAAAAAACGGCTGAATCCCAAAAACAGAAAGTGGGAAAAAGATTTGAGATATTTCCAAGGGCATTGTCGGAAACCGGAACAAGCGTTTTGTACACGAAACCTGAATTCGGAAAGCTCCCACGGAGACTGATGACCGCAGTCAACTCAGCAGCTTCTTCAACCTTTTGCTCTGCAACTGGTGAACTTTCCCCCCTTGCCTTGTCTGCTTGTCTCTCGCCATGACTCTGCAGCTCTTTCTTGCTCCCGCTCTGTTCCTCCTTTCTTCCCCAGCTTTCGCCTCTTCCTCGCATGGAGATTCTCTCTTTCGACCCTTTGAAGCACCTTCACCTTCAGGTACTACTCTCTGTCTCTTCTGGGTCTGTCGTCATTGCATTTACGTTTGTTTGCAGCAAAAGCAAAAGAAAATCTCAAGGAAGCTTCAAAGCTTACGTTTTGGTTAAACCCGGCTCGAGATGTTTGTGTTCCTTCAGTCTAAAACGTCTTCTTTTCGCAAATGGCTCGTAAAATTTCGATCTTTCCGGCCCACATCTTGATCCTGTTGTAGGAACTAGTCACTGCTGGTGTGAAAGTGTTACTTTCTCTTGCTTTTGGCAGGTTGGGACAGGGAAAGCAAAGCCAAGTTACAGGGGCCGACCGCGCGGGAGTACGTTATAGGACCGAGTACTGATCACTCGAACACGATGTCTGCTTTGGCTGCACAGAGGACTTACCGGAAAGACCCTCTCGATGGGTTCAAAAGATACACAGGGGGGTGGAACCTGAAAGACCATCATTACTGGGCCGTGAGTAGTATTTTTGCCTAGATTGTGCATGTCTTTGCTTTTCTTGTTATGGCAATGCTGAAGCAAATTCACACTTGGGCCAGTGGAAGACTAGGCAAAAAAAAAAAACCGTCAGCTGACTTGAAAGAAGACCCATCAAAAGCTCCTGAGTTTTGGTGAAACCTGTGCAGTGCGTGCCAACCACTGTCCAATAGTATGACTTTTTAGTGTATTCTGTTCATGGCTTATGAACGATATAGCAGATGCGTGGAGGATGCTGCGGTGCTGCTTATCCAATGAACCTATTTGGGGAAGCTATCATAGTGGTAGAAGTTTGATATGATGGGGTCGAAGCATGTTTGTCTGGGAGATCTTACTTTAGTTTGCATATTCAGAGTAAAAGGATTCCTGAGATTGTGCTCGTTGACCCATCGATCGCGACACATATCCTGTTATCATGCAGTATCATTTGCATTAATTTATATATGTTAAGTTCTCTTGAAACTGGATTGGACGGCTAACGATGTCTTCCCTCTAATTTTGTCTGAGTGCAGTCTGTGGGTTTTACTGCAGCTCCGGTGCTTGTCATTGCGGCGATGTGGTTCCTCTGCTTCGGTGTTTGGTTGTTGGTCATGGTTTGTTGTTCTTGCAGTAGAAGGCAGCCCGATAAACAAAAGAGTGCTGCTGCTTATCAATTCTCTCTTATTTTGCTCGTCATTTTCGGCATTGCTTCAATGTACATCTCTCTCTCTCTCTCTCTCTCTCTCCTCTCCCTCTCGCAGAGTAGACAAATCAAGTCAAGAAGACTGACTTTACATTCTGCAACAGCATTGGAGGCATTGTTCTCTATGCTGGTCAGGGGAGATTCCACAAAACCACGAGCAGGGCATTGGAGTATGTTGTGAATCAGGCTGATCTCACTGTAGAGAAACTGAAAGACGTGTCAGATAATATTGCCCAAGCCAAGCAGGTTGGAGTCGATAAAGTTTTCTTGCCTCCTAGTGTTCAGACTGATATTGACCAGATTGAAGCAAAAAACGACTCATCAACTAATGCCCTTGCTGGCCAAACTGTTGAGAATTCTGAGGATATGCGGCATCTCCTGGATTCAGTGTACGAGGGATTACCTGGCTCTCTTTTGTATATCCTGGTGCTTTCAACATGTTACTCTCTTAAGTACTAGGCTTGAAAGACTAACTCAATTTATTGCAGGAGACTGGCACTTATCTCAGCAGCTGCATTCATGCTTTCCTTGACGCTGATCGGATTCTGTAAGGCCTTCTCCACGATCAAGATGCCTTTTTGGGTTAAAAATACTGCCTTATTTGATTCCATCTTATCCGAGTCTTGTTCTGTGTTTTGATTTCGTGATGCAGTGCTATCGGTCATTCGGATGCCATTTCTTGTGTACATGTAAGTGAAGAGTGACTTGTAGAAGTTGCTTCCACATGGGGATCAAATCAGCCTTTTCTCTTGTGGTTTTCTTGGGGCATTTGGATTGCAAGCTTATGGACAATTAGTTCTAATCGACAATTAACCGTTCTTTGAAAATTATGCAGCCTAGTGATAGTTGGATGGCTACTTGTTTCTGGCAGTTTTATCTTATCCGGCACATTTCTGGTCCTCCATAAGTAAGTTTTCATCTGTGTATTGAAATTCAAATCCTTTCTGATTGAGTTCTCTGAAACGATTTGCATTATCATATCGTGCATTGGGTACCGGAAGTGACTATAGGTACTCATCCATAAGATGAAAAATATCGCGACACTACCCTTTTTTTGTATTGACCTATCTTATTCTCAGAGAGTGAATTCCTCTGTTTCTTGTTCTATGTATATAGCCTCCATTTGGTTATTGTCTCCCTTTTTTTTCCTCTGTCGACAACACCACCAGCGGATGCAGATGTTGTATAAGAAGACCTAACTTAAGTTCTTGCTATGTTAGTGTGGCTGGAGACACTTGTGTAGCGATGGGTGAATGGGTTCAATACCCTTCAGCACACACTGCTTTAGATGAAATACTTCCCGTCATGGATGACGTGACTGTCCAAGCAACAAAACAACTAAGCAAGGAAGTGACTTATCAGCTCGTTGAGGTGGTCAACCAGGTCATCACCAACGTTTCCAACCTCAATTTCTCTCCCAACTTCCCGACAATGTACCTCAATCAATCTGGTCCTCCAGTGCCAATCCTCTGTAATCCTTTTCACTCCGATCTGACGGATCGAGCTTGCTCATCTGGTGAAGTAGACCTCAACAATGCAACAGAGGTATTCTCTCTCTGCCCAATATGCATATCCATTAAACCTGAGCATTGAAGAAAGATTATCAGTGCTTCCATTGGAGGAATACTGAGATAGGCTTTGGGAATCCAAAGATAAATTGCATTCCTTTATGTGGGGAATGTAATTGTTGTAAACATATTTATGCAGGTCTGGAGGGGCTTTGTCTGTCAGGCTTCAGCGACAGGAATCTGCATGACGACAGGACGCTTGACACCATCATTCTATGATCAGATGTCAGCTGCAGTGAATGTGAGCTACGGGCTGTATAACGACACTCCTTACCTAATCGACCGACAAGACTGCACATTCGTCCGCCAAACATTCAGAGAAATACATGAGAAGTATTGTCCCGGTTTGCAGCAATACAGCAAATGGGTGTATGTTGGTTTAGTGATCGTCTCCACTTCGGTGATGCTCTCTCTCATGTTGTTTCTTCTGTGTATTGACGGGAGCACCACGGGTATGTCTATACGAAGGAATTTGATGAGCACAAACATTCTCAGTGAAACTGCAGGGTGTGTGGACCGATGATTCCGATCAGAATGGCTCGGAATGCAACTTGGAGTTTCGAGTTCCGACAGTTTGGTGTTGTGTCCTTGTGAAATATCCGATGATCAGTTCTTCTGGACCTTGTGACTGTACCTTTTATTGCCTGAAGCTAAAATGTGGGAAATTGTAAGATTTCTGGTCTGAATGCACAATCTAGCACGCATCTCGCATTCCTCTTGTATGTTATGCAGATCTCAAAATTACGGTACTAAATCGAGTGGATCATTTGTCGGAAAACACTCCATCTCTCGCCAAAAGTTACATCACTCCAGTGCATAGTAGTAGCCAAATTGGCCACCTACATCATTCTCAAGAGAACTTAAACGAGTGCTTGAGCTCATGGGATAAGGCATTAATATTGGTAGTTTGTTTGTAAAACAAACTAAGAGTTGTTTTGTACTATATTGAAAAGATTTGAGTGTATATGTAGACGAGATTTGACATTAATCAATAATTATTCTTTCTATTTATTAAAATTCGGATTTATTTTTACCAAAAAAAATAATAATGACAAAGTCTTGTTGAAATAGTGCAACTATTAACGAAAGAGTTATAGTTATTTTTTTATTTATTTAATTCGAATTTTATTATATCTTTCAACATTTATCTTAAAATTCATGTCTGTTAAGATATAATTTCTTAAATTTTGAAAGGTTGTGTCTATACAAATATAACTTCTTCTTCTTTTTTCTATAATTCATTGAATGTGTATGCTCAATTATAATCTTTCTCTATTAGTTTTATTTAAAGATATGACCATCTTTCACAATTTTTTTCCCTCGAGAGATTCTTACGTAGTATTCTCATTCGAGACTTTATTATATTCCGGAGAAAATTTGTCAACAATCGTTAGTAACGTTGCGGGGGGTAAATAATTCTTTAAAGAAGATGATATCATGCCTCAAAGTCTAAATTCATTATTCTTCCTAATCGTTCCTCGTATTTCCCCGACAATTGATTCCATGGATTCTTCTTCTCAGTTATGCATTCATAGACAATCATCTTGAGAGCGGGCATCGACATGCCCATAATGCTCCAATGATTTCAATGTCCGGTGGAGGCAATGCATGTCTCGAGCTGGTCTGCCCGGTTGGCGACCGCAATCACAAGCGTCCACGTGAATGCTTCCGAAGTTGTGCTGCAGTGTCACAAACATGTGTTCTATCCATGACGGCCCGCAAACGTGGATGAATATTCTCTACAGCACATTGCGACAAATCTCATCCGATATTTCTTACGTTAGAGAGAGAGAGAGAGAGATATTTCTCTCTTGGGCACCATCATGTATCTTGCATATTACATTTTTTTTTTCCATGATCACTACAAGATCATTGAGGTGAGTTGATGTTAATCAATCACCATGGACCAAATTCATCTCTATCTTATGATTGAAGCCAGGATGACCTTATCGAATTAATGAATTCGCAACAAAACCCCCTTTCTTGTCATTCGACTTTAGAATTCGGGCCTTGCAGAAAACTTCCAAGGCACCCAGAATATCGACTCCTATCATAAGAGCACGTTCCCACTCGATCACATCCATATTGTGTCCGGCCGTCCCGAAACCACGAGGCAAAGCGACCTAAATAGAAGCAACAAAAATGCGTCTTGTCCCATTTGAACCGTATCTTAGACCCTATCTGATCAGGTTCTTCCGCAGATTCAAACAAGGCAGCAACAAGACTCCGCAAGTAAACACGTTGTTGATGAAACAGCAGCAAGCGCTGGCCATTCAAAGACAAAAGGGTCATGGCGAAAACGAGGGAGGAGCCCCGCTCGCATCATCTCAAAATGCCCCCGCCATCTCTACCTCACCATTACTTCATCTCGCATACAATGAGGATTAGATGTAAGCAAGAAGACCCAGTTCGAGTCGCTTTCACGTATCCACAACAGCTGTCGTCTCGTAACGCCTCGATGATATTTTATGGACATTATAGCCCGGGATTTGCGTTGCCTCCTGCCATCATCCGCCTCGGTTCTGTCGACGCCTGGGTGCAATACTTTAAAGAGATTCCATGATGATCTGATCTTATTTCCGAATACCTTTAGGTAAATGGGGTGCAATGTTGTTTGTAAAAGAGACAACTTTTGCCAAAATACCGTTTGGTAAAATTTACATTTATAATTAACTTTTATTAAATTAAAAAGCAAAAATATGTTTTTGTTTTTATAAAAAATATAAACAAATAAACATAAAATATATTTATTAAGCATAAAAAATATATAAAAATAGATATGTTTATATAAATATATATTTATATAAAAGCAATCGGAGAAAAAAATAGATATGTTTATATATATAAATATATATCTATTTATTAAACATAAAATATATTTATATAAAAATGGATATGTTTATATCTATATAAAATATATAAAAATATATAAATATATATTTTATATAAATATATATTATATTTTTATAAATATATATTTATTAAACATAAAATATAAAAAATAGATATGTTTATATTTTTTATATAAAAATACACATAAAATATATGTTTATATATTTATGCCAGACCGCCGGGAATTCGGCTGGCGAACCGCCCTTTGAATAAAAAATATGTTTATGTTTTTTATATAAACATATTTTTATATAAAAAAATATGAAAATATAAACATAAAATATATATAAAAAAATAGATATGTTTATATTTATAAATATATATTTATTTATTAAACATAAAATATATTTATATAAAAAATGGATATGTTTATATCTATATAAAATATATATAAACATAAAATATAAAAAAAATAGATATGTTTATATATTTATATAAAATATAAACATATTTATTTTTATATAAAAATATAAACATATTTATTTTTATATAAATAGATTTATTTTTATATTTATTTTTATTCGAGGGTCAATGGAGAAGGTTTGATGAATTGGACAGGTGCCAACTCGATCAAATTGATCCTTTCATTCCAAGCGAAAATGAAAGAGAAGTATCCACAGGTTCCTTCGCATTTGCTGATTTTTTCCTTTTTTATCCGTGGCAACAAAGTTAAATATCTGGCGTTGAAGGATGGATCAGTATGCGTGGACTCGACGATAAGTTTAGGAATATGCAATGGCTGAACTGGCCTGGAAAAAGAAAGGAAAAAAATGGGGGCATGACATAAACAAGGGGCATGGGACGTGATCGGTCGGTGTCAAAGAATTAGCAAATATATTAATGTCGGAGTCATTATCGAATGAATAGTATGAGTAAAATGAACTATCCAAATTGGTTGGTTCCAGATAGTTCTTATGTGAATCGGTCTGATTTTTGCTTTCATAAAATTGGAACCAGTGAATATTGATTTGACAAATATATTAATGTCGAAGTCATTATCAAATGAATATGATGAGTAAAAAGTCGGATATTTGATATTATAATTCGATCTATGAAGTTTACAAGCTATATTGATTACCATGGAATGTGTGAGTTTTGATTAGCAAGCAATTGAAATTGCAATTTCGTGAAAACCATTAGCAATTTGAAAGTAACGGTAGGATTTTAAGATCATGTTTTTCTTTTGTTCGGTTCATTGCTTTATAAGATATGATTTGACTGAGCAACAGACATTCGAAAGCGTGGAAAGCGGCAAAGTGAGGAAGGCACGACGCCGGGTGGGGGCAAGAAGGTCAGTGATTGGTGCAGGGGAATGCGGGGCACGATTGCGATCCCGGTCAAAAAGGCAGCTCCAATCTCCATGGTCCGGAGCCCCCGGGGGTAGCCGTTGATCTTGGACCGGGCCTGTCGTGCTGACGAATCTCATGACCCAACTGATTGCCGACGTCGAGTTGAACATGTAGAAATAGACATTCGACAGCTTTGAATCGTAGGAGCACGATGGATGACCCTCGTGATGGGCACGGGCTCGCGTACTGATTTCAGATACTAATTTCTTGAGGTTGGGATAAGGTACGGATGGAAACTGTGATAGGAATTTGAAACCTGATCAAATTGGACTGAATGGAACTGTACCTCCTCACTTTTTGTGATTTCGTTTTGAGCATAACTGTTAGATCGAGATATGAATGGTGAATTAGAATCTCAAATTCAAAAATCGTGACTCGAGAGCTAAATTGCATTTAATACATTCTAGCTGTATACCTAAGCTTAGAATTGCAAAATTAGGAGCTCTTGGTGAGCTCCGCTTTCGAGAGTAAAATATATTGGATTTCAAGTGCATGTCATGAGCATGACATGAGATATTGCAGCGTGTTTTTGTCTTAAAAGATTCCAAATTTAAATGTACAAAGAGAAGTTTATGTGCCGACTGAGGTATGATTGGGTTTTGCATTTTTTTATTATAGTGAAAATGTCGTTAACCTGGCATACAACATGATTTAGGATAAGAACAACGCCCTTTGATCGACAGAATGTAATGACCTATAAATTGATAAAATCACTAGATGCATGGCAGATCAACAGATTCAATGATAAACTTGTTTAAGAAGAAAAACATCACTAGTAATAAAGTACGAAATGAGAAACGATCGACATTGATAATTATGAGTTCAGTAGTTTTTTTATTTCAAGCGTGCCACCAAAATGGATTTCAAACCCATTTGTTGACGAAAAGTTGTTGAAACTTGCACCTCAAATTTGAGGTGTCTAGCTATAATGAGTTATAAAATAAAAAGCCTAAAATAAATGGGTCTAAGGCCCATTTGGTTTCTCTTTGGACAAATGTTTTTGGAAAAATGCAAATGCATATAGATTAAAGGGGTTTTTCGAAATGCAAATAACGTTTAATAAGTTAATATTTTAAAGTACATTGCGAAACAATTCTGACTTAAATGCCGTTCGGTAAAAACTTCATTTTACAAAGGACTTTTGCTAAATTTTTAATAAAAAAAGTTCTAAATATATATATATATATATATATATATATATATATTTTATCTAGCCACTGATGGCTACTTTGGCCAACCTCCGACGGCCAGATTTGGCCGCCGGATAGCCTTGCCTAAGGTCGCGTGACCTACATGGCTGCGAACCCGGGTGACAGTTGAGGTCGCCCAACCTCAAGCGGCGGTTGCCAAGTGGTCACAACCCTCGAGTGGTGGTTGGCTAGGGTCCGGGTGACCCCTTAAATGGCGGTCGCCGGCGTGAGCGACCCTTTGGTCGGCGGTTGTTGGCTTTTGTTCATTTCTTTGGAGAAAATGAATAGTACTCATGAACAGTGACCGGACTTGCATGCCAAAAATACAACTTCCCAAAGGATCTTTGGAGCTATTTTGAGCCAAAGGCTCTTAGAGCCATTTAGAGATACAATTGCGTTTTTGCCAAAATCCTTCAAAAAATTGAACCAAACACATTTGCATTTAGCTAAACTCCCTTGGAGCCCAAAAGCCCATTCAAAATGATGAATCAAACGGGGTCTAAATGGGCAATGCTATGAACCCATTTCTAACCCATATGATAAATAGGGCCATTGACTCACTTAAAATATACTATATATTTGAATATTAAATCACCAATTTATTTAGTTTAAGCTTTTGGAACAGTTGGTAAAGGTTCCATAAAATTTCATATGGTATTAGAGCCTAGTTTCCCAACAAATCTAGACCCAACAGTTACATGGGAGGTACGGGCTGTTGTCACTCTGTCTTATGGCTTGATATATGGTAATTGTTAGGGTTTATGGGAATAGTGGTTAGTTTATAGGTACGGAGGAAAATCTTATTATGTGAATTAGCTTTTAGGATAAGAGAAGACTAAGATGGAAATTGATGTGGTGCATCCAAGAAAATCAAGGAATTTTTTAAAATACCTCTGCATAGGGATTGCATTTTCAAAGTACTCATAAACATAAATTTGTCCTCAATTTGTCACTCGAATGGAATTGAAATATTATAAAGTGCCCAAATATTGATTGGGTGCTTCAAAAGGTGCATGTGAATTTCACACGCTCCACACATGCGACATTTTGCACTTGAATAAGTCGGAATGGATGATAAAAAAGCCATTTATATTTAATTCTAAACCAAAATTGGAATCTATTTTCATGATTTGTGGATGACCTGAGTGAACTTTTGCCACCACCTTCATGTCCCATCCATAACCAAAACTTGAGTTGCCTCACTAACATGACGCGCCGGTCCTGAAGTCATCCTTTATTTAAATGCAACAATTTAATGAGAAAAAAAATGTTAAAATTGAATCCTAGGTGGGGTGGTGTATGTGTAAAATACGAGTTGTTGATTTGCTTTGTATATAAATGGGTCAAACAGGTTCAATGGGTGAATTTGGTCAAATCATTTTCGACTTGACTTGACTGGCCTTTTGAGATGCCTAGTTTCGAGTCAAAGAAATAATATTCTTATCAAGCGAAATACATCCGGATGTTTATCATGCGGACTTCATGAACGATGCGTACTTCAAAAATTTCCCTAAGTCTAATTGGACCAACTTATACTTCTTACTCTTTTCTTACTTAATCAAAAAACTTGCGGCTCGTGCGCTCTAACATTTTATAAATCATAGAAACGCGTAACTTTGACCAAATACAAATATTTTTTTTCCAAATTCAAATGCTAAATACAGACAGAAAAAATGATTTTTTTTTTTTTACTTCTTTCGAATCTTGAACAGATTTAAAATGGGTTAATACCCTCAAAACACCAAACTAATACACATGTGACAAATTCACCAAAAATTAAATTTTTGGCAATCAAAAATCCTAAGCCGGTACATCTTTGATAGATTTATCTCAAATTAGTACACTTGTAACAAATTTATAAATTTTACTATCAAATTATTAAGTTTGATGACACGTGTCAGTTAATTAGTGTACCGGTTTGAAATTTTACTTTTTGTATGTCATAGCTATATAATTTTTGTGATTTTTTGTGATATTAATCAAATTTAACGGCGGGTGTATTTGTTACAAATGTATCATTTTGAGGTTTTTGACGGTTGAACAAATTAATTTGAAATAAATTTATCAAAAGTGTATAAGTTTAAAGTTTTTTGTGATCATTTGCGGTATTTGCCATATATATACCAGTTTGGAATTTTGTATGGCTAGAACATTAATTTGAGGTAAATTTATCATATGTATATTAATTTATAATTTTGCGTGATATTAAACCAATCGAAAACTATTATACTTTCGCAGGACACTTTAATTTTTCGAGACCTCATACTTATCCGCATGTTTTCTTCGTTTATCTATAAAAACCGTGTGTGGAAAAATCATTTCCTAGTTCCGTTCAGTGTTCACCTAGTCATGGACACAAAAAGGAGAGAGAAGAATCTTCATTCGCCTCTCTCTTTCTCTCTCTCTCTCTAGCTTTCTTACTTTCCATCGGTCAACGTCAACCGTCGATCCACATCCTATAAAAGGCTGCTCGTCTTCTTCGTCCCCACTTTATCCCCTCTCTCTCTCTCCGACGATCATCTCCATCTCCATCGCCATCACCATCTCGCCTGTGACGATCTCGATCTCAATCTGACTATGCTCGCCTCGTGATCCTTCAAGCACTGACCTCCTCCTACGCCACTGCCGCCGCCTCCGCCCTCCTCTGCCGCCCCTCCACTCCCAATCCCTCCTCCCCGCCTCCGCCTCCGCCAACCCCCGCCGCCGTTGCGGCCGATAGGCGGTGCCGGGGCCTTGCAGCCGCCTCTGGCTCCTCGCTCCTGTGGCTCCTCTCCAGCGTCACCCTGGGCTCCGGCCTTAGGATTGCGTAGCAGCACTACGCTCCCAAGGGCGACGGCGACGGGGACGACTTGAAGCCGTGGCCTTCACCGACTTGTTGGCGGCGGCGCCCCTTGCGACTGAATCCACGGTCGGCGATTGTTGGAAGATATGCAAGAATATTAACAAGAATCCTCTGGATTATATTGGATCAATTAGGATCAATCAATATCGGATCTGATTTGTTGATTATATTGTTGCATTTTTCTTTACACATACTATGTACTATAATATAGACTCTGTACAGTGAGTTTAGCGATACACTGAAATACAAATGAAAATTTTCCATTCTCTTCTCTCTCATCTCTTTTTCTTAAATTCCTTTCATGTATCAGAGCAAGAGACTAGCTTAGCAACCCAACACTAGGGCCCCCACTTAAATCGCTAGCAATTATTAATTTCGAACTCTCGATTTCTGTGATGAGGGAGAGACTCTCAACCAACGGAATTACCCACGGATGGGTGCTTTAATTTCTACTTTGATTCCTGATGAATTGTAAAAGCTCAAGGGATTTTGCTTGTGAATTTTGCTTGTAAATTCAGTCATCTTGTTGTGCGCATCTTTGTTTGTGGAGCTTGTTAATGGAGTGTAAGCAATTTCTGGATTCATGGCGTGGAGCGAAAAAGAAGGGAAGGGGGAGGGAGAGAGAGAGGGTAACGGAGCAGGGAGAAGCAACGGAGGTGTGAAAGAAATTTAAATTAATGGGCCAATTAGGACACGTGGCAGCTAATTAATAGAGTGTCTCATTAATGACGAGTAAATATGGTCTTACCTAATATTTTCTCGTTGGCCAAACAACTGAATCCAAAGCGGCTTGGTGTTCCAACCCAATCCCAACTCCCACAAGGAAAATCTAAGCAGGTTGCAAAAGTCACTCTAGAATTTCAATTGCTAGGTGCGCTAAATGTAGGGTATCGATTCCATCTTTGGTCCTTAATCACTCACATCACTCTCTTCCTTCTTCTCTTTCAATTATGTGAAAAATAAATTTCGTTAAATATATCAAAACCCATTTATTGAACTATAACAAAGTAACAACGTGACAGATTTTTGTTTATATTTTATATAATTAATTATGTTCACTATAAAGTCGGGGTAAACCAATTTAGTAGTTGGATAGTTTTAAGACCTCCATCCTTGTACTTGCATCCCATTGCATTCATCAATTAACAATTTTCGCATAATGAATCTGGCCAAGTTCTAATATTTTGTTATATCATTTACTTTTTATCTTCTGGAATGGTTATGACTCCCTAAACTATCAATTTTGAAGTATAGTTATTCATTGGCCTAATCTATGAGATTTTCGACAAGAAAAAAGAACATAAATGCACCAAATCGATGATACGTGGATGTTAGAAGTAGTGTTTGCCATTTACCTTTTATTGTCAATAAGATGAAATTATTTTGGAGTGAGGGGCCATTTGCTTTCGTAAAAAAATCTTGACAATTCAACTCTTACTTTTGCAATTGCAAACATAGAGATTAATTTTTATTGACAACTAAAATGTGAGCAACATGATGCACTAAGAGTAAATGTGGCATTGATATATAAAATAAATGAGGAAAAATATCTGAGATGAGTGTAAATTGGAAATCAAAAGAATTGGGCTGATTGATGTGGTTCTTTGTATTATTTTACCTTACCCAAAGAGAAATTATATCGATAATAAGACAATTAATGCACCATTGAAGAAAGTACCGCCTTTTCTCTTTTCTAGAATTCTCTCCATTTCTCAGTTGCACATCAGGATGACCATACACTAAACATTTGGTCGTCCGGATTTCTAATCGAGATAAGACTGAATAGGATGGGATATGAAATCTTAGAATATTTTTATATCCTATCAATTGTTTGGTGTATCGTAATATTAAAGTCGGATATATTTATATCATATCATGTAACGGCATATCATTGTAAATAGAGATGGTGAAAATCTCTCGTAACACTATTCCTTAATTTATTTTTATTTTATTTTTCTTCTTTTTTATATTATTTTATTTATTATTTCTTTAATCCCCTTTCATTATTATTTAATAAAATTTTGTCAAATAGTAAACTGTACTAACATACCTAAAATACAAAAATACCTAAAATATATAATAAATATAAATATATAATTTATAGATTGAATGTTTCTTATAAGATAAAATTAAAGTTGAATATATAAATTAAAAATAAGATTAATTAAAAATTTTTATTTTTTATTTCTTAAATTAGAATTCAAATATCATTTATATTGAAATACAATTTCAATTTTGTTAATTTAATAAGTTTGTTATTCGAGAAAAATAATTTTCCCATTATAGACATTAAAAACTCTATTAATCTTTATCTCACCTTCCTATGGGATAATTTTATCCTGGTCTATATCCCCTTTATATTCGATTTTATCTTGTCCTGAGTGAATACCAAACGTAGGATATGATTTATTATATCTTATCCCGAATTTTATCCCGATTGCCAAACACAGCCTAACTTCCTCACACATCATACTCATTTTGGGTCTAAAATTTCAGGTAAATAATTACATACAAGTCCTTGATCTAGGCCTTTGGATCACATGTCTACATAACAAACAGGGGCTGTTCTAACAGACAGCATTTGCAACTCAAAGCCTCCGCCTCTCCAGATGTACTTAATCACCTCATATTGCAATATTTCAACTTCCACCCAATAAAGAACTCGACACGGACGTACCTTCGACCGCCTCCCTCGGGGTCTTGAAGCCCAAGCCAACGCTCTTATGACACCTGTTCCCTCCCTTGCCAAGACTTCTTCGAGCTGAAAAGTCCAATAACCACAATTACATTACCTCGCCAAAAAGAAACAGAAATAAATCCCATCCCTCCCATTCATTTCATATGGATTCAAACAAAGTGCCAGTTTCTATTCAGTTTCAAACTTAGTTCAGCGCCCGACTACGCCTGTCCCCAGATCCACGATTTGCCCAATTCCCCACGCACTTCAAACGATCCGGAGCAACGACTCTACGCAACATCTACCCAAAAAACAACTGCAGAAAACCGCTAAAATCGTTTCCCCACCACAAGAAAGCATCTCAGCCGATCACCATAAACACCTTTTGCGCTCGACTTAAAGCTTACATCTTTCTTCCCCCCTAGTCACGAACCAACAAAGGGGCTCGATCAGATTGCGAAGAGAGAGAGAGAGAAAGTTTCCCAGAAAACTCATTAGAGGAAGACCTTGGGCTGCTTCAAGAACGCCTTCTCGGTCTGCAAAAGAGCACACGGTCACTTTCAGATCACGCGGGAAAACGGTTCGCGAGGCGGGAATCGAAAGGGGGAGTTTCCGGCGGCTTTACCTGGGCATCCATGGTGGTCCGGCCGCTTGAGGTCAGGTCGAGCCGACAGCCGACCCCAGTCGCGAAATGACGGAAATGTCCAACATCTAGTGAGTCTGGGCTTCTTGAAGCCCGCCGTTATTGCACCCGAGTCTGATTAACCCCTATCATGGGCCGAGCCTGGACGGGCCAAGACTCGGCCCATTTGAAATTTTGAGGCCCGCTTTCGGGGCAAGACCGAGCGTGACAATGAAAAATGCAACGGAATTCATTTGGTTTCGCAACTAGCGGGCCGGGTCGGGGCCCTTCTAATGGAGCCATTTGCCCTGAGCCCACGAACTTGGACTATAAAAAATTTGGGGCTAGAACAAGCTCGGCCAGATGGGCTAGAATCTGTAAGCGGCACATGGCTGGAGCTGGTGAATTCAATGATATATTCTTTAGCCGAAAGGTGGGTTTAACCAAAAAAAGGAAAAAAAGAATAGAAGTCCATTTAGTAACTTTTTTATTTTCGGGAATAGATTCGAAACAAACTCAAGCAGTAAAAAAAAATTATTTCTTTATTCCCAATAACAACTCTAGAAATAAGGCCACTTTTTTTTCTTTTTCTTTTCTCTTCCTATTTTCATTTTCTTATTCTTTTTCCTTTTGTCTATCACCAACGTTGCTAATGGCCGACAACTGGGGTGATGGGCAGTGGTTGTGCGAGGCTTGGCCTCATTCAAATTAGGAGAGGCCAAGCTCGCTAGTCCACTTGTCGATGGACCTTGCCGAGATCTATGATGTTGAGCTTGCCTAGCCATGGCAAGGTCAGCGCCGCTGGCCATCTCGAGGCCGATCTCACAAGTGGCTAGACAAGGTCGCCGACCCTTGTTTGGCCGGTTGCTTGCCACAATCAAGGCTAGCGATCGGCTAAATGAAAGAAGAAGAAAAAAAGAAAAAGAGAAAGATGTAATAAAATTATTAAAAATTATAAGAAATTCTAAGTTATGAAAGAAGTTGGGGGTTGTATGAAATGTATATTTATCCCAGCAATATAATTTTTGAATAGTTGTTAAACGCCTTCAAATGCTCAAAAACTTGTTAAGGGAATAGAATAAAAAAGAAAACTATTTTTAGCAAAAAATTATTATTGGAAACAAAATAATTAATAAATATGTCCCAAGTGTCTTGAAATTCATCCCTAACATTGGCTGATCCACACCCACTCCGTGGGTTAGTCAAGGCCTTGCAAAATTCCAACATCTGAGAATTTTTGAACTTGCAAATTTAGAACGAGAGGACCAAGTGCATTTGGTTTAGCATGAACAAAATGGGACAAAATTGAGGCATTTCACTCTTTATTTTGAAGGCTTTTGAGTTAAAGTTAGCATTTGAAAACTCATTTTAACTCAATGTAGGCCCCATCCAATGTTGGCATTGGCATTTTCGAAATGCTGCTTTTAAGGTAGATGACTTTCTTTCTTTCAAATTTGTCCTCACTAGTATTTTCATATTCCAGCTTTGCCCTCACAATCGATGTTCATCCCCCTTTGGAACCGACGTTCCGTGTCCAAATCCAAATTTGCAGTCCGACGCTCTACTGAGGACTGCACGAGGCTTGTCAATGGTTGTTGAGGGTGGCCGAGGGTCGATAACGATCGTGGGCATGGCTTGCCAAGGCCCAAGCTCATATGGGTCTAGTTTGCGAGGTCCTCGGCAATACCTTGCCTAGGCCACCCAGGTTGCATGGCTCCAGCGTTATCTCAGCCAACTTTTTCGATGATTCGAAGTTAGTCATCGATCGATTTGCTTTGCTTCCATCAGCTCTGCTTTCACAAGTAGCCATTCCCTCCCCTTTTTTCTTCTTCTATTCCCCTTCAAAGCTACTTTGCAATAGAGTGACCAAATGCTCCCTACCCAAACGATACTTGGTTTGAACAGATACATCTTGAGTAAAAAATTCTTCATAGAAAAGTCTTTTCCTCGAAACTCTCCCAAATGCGGTCCACATCCCCTGCCAATGTTTTCTTGGAGCCTAATATCCTAGGGACCATCGACTCTTTGCATTTCTAGGCGGCCGTGTTTTTCGCACTCGAGGAAGTCTTCGTGTTCGCGGGATATAGCAATCCCCGTTCAAACATCGACGTGAGGGATTCAGATCATCGTCGTCATCATCAGCACCGAAACGACCTGTCGTCGGAATGAGTGAAGGGGGGAGAGAGTGGGAGCCAGCCAGTCACGGGAGCCGGAGATCAAGGGCCCCCGCGGCTGCTGTGGGGTTCGAAAGGTCAAAGCAACAGCAGCTAATGTTGTCAAAAAAGTCGGGTTTTTTCGAGAAAAGAGCCACTGAAAAGTAGGCACATTCATTGTCCTTCCCGCGTTGGATGCCTCTCTGCCTCCGCGCTTTTAGATTCCCCCATCATGCCCCGCCCTTACAAATTTTTTCTCATGAAAATTAACAGTACTTAAATGTTAATTCTTAGCAAAAAAAAAAAGCGGCGAACAGCCTTATCTTGTGACATGATGTGTAATATTTTCGGACTTGGCTACGTCCGTAAAAAGGTCAAAGGGAAGGAATAGGCGAGAGATCCGTCCCAAAGTGAAACACCTCTTTTAATGTTACTCATGTTATTCCTGTATTCTCTCTCAGTCAGAAAGATAAAAATAGACAAAGAAATAGAAAATTTTATGGTAGTAAAGATAGAGATCACATTAGAATTACGGTTCTACCTATTATCGGATAAGCAGGTACAATAACCTCCCACGTCTGGAATGAGTGAGAGTGGATGAAAAGCCTAACCTTACGGTACTGTAGACTAACATAGTATCCCCGATTCTGTGTAGTGTCGTAATATGTAATATATTTATTTTCTACCAAAATTCCATTAAATTCTTTTTTATTTTTGATAAAATTTTAATGATTCTCATTAATAGAACTTTGCCGTAAGGTAAATATTCCATACGGTTATAAATTTGAAATTTTTGGCTTTACGAAAAAATATTTAGGATGAACCATCCACCTGGATGGCACTGCTGGCGGCGAGCTTCTCCCCCTAACGCAAGGGGAGGAGTTCGATTCCCGGGCGTTGCAGGGTGATTTACCCGATGGCACGTATGTTGGTGGTTAGCATGTGTTGCCTCAAGGGTTTACTCACCGTTATCCCGAGCCTTTTGGGCTGTCCGTGTTGGTACGGTGCGCGGGTTTCTTGGGTCATAAAAAAAAAAGGATGAATATATTACATTGAATATAATTTAGGATTTAGGTATTTTTGTTTTAATTGTTTTAGTATTCGAATATAAAAAAATGAAAACAAAAACAAAGGAAAGTAATTTTCATTCTTGTCGACGTCTTCTTCTCTCCGTGTGTTCTTGCCTTTCTTTCTTGCACTGGCAGCATCCTTTAACATGCTAACCAGCCATATAAGATGACAAAAAGTTGTCAAAATATATATATAAAAGATGACAAGCAATGAGGCCCTTACAATACCGCTTGCCCTCTTGGGTTCAAGATATTGTTGGGATTTTGAGAATTTTTTCCGGAACAAAGAATGTTTCGACTCATACCATGTGATACATTTAGCAAAGAAAATATAAAAAAAAACGGATTGTGCATGGGATTCAAAGCAAATAAGAAGCAATACTTCAGCTCGTCGAGGTGAGTTCCAAAAGATAAGAAAACATGGAAAAAAGAAGTAAATTTTTCCTCTAAACATGTGACGACAAAACATTGGATTGTGCTTGCATAGGAATTATTATCCATTCAAACGATGGATTTTTACACACGTTTTACGTACTTGGCCTGACATTTATCGAGGTTATGCAGGTTAAAAACAGAAGCTGTAATTGCCCGAAGTGCCTCCTGAACAAAAACATCAGGAGCAAAAATCACGTTTTCAAAGGCTGAATCCCAAAAACAGAAAGTGGGAAAAAGATTTGAGGTATTTCCAAGGGCATTGTCGGAAACCGGAACAAGCGTTTGTGCAGGAAACGTTAATTCGGGAGGCTCCCACGGGTACTGATGACTGCACTCGGCTCACAGCAGCTTCTTCAACCTTTTGCTCTGCAACTGTTAACTTTCCCTCCTTGCCTTGTCTGCTTGTCCATGAGTGTGAACCCAGTAGAGAGCTCAGCTCTTTCTCTCGCCATGACTCTGCAGCTCTTTCTTGCACCCGCTCTGTTCCTCCTTTCTTCCCCAGCTTTAGCCTCTTCCTCGCATGGAGATTCTCTCTTTCGACCCTTTGAAGCACCTTCACCTTCAGGTACTACTCTCTGTCTTTTCTGGGTCTGTCGTCACTGCATTTACGTTTGTTTGCAGCAAAAGCAAAAGAAAGTCTCAAGGAAGCTTCAAAAGAAGCTTCAGAGCTTAATTTTCGGTTAAACCCAGCTCGAGATGTTTGTGTTCCTCAAGTCTAAAACGTCTTCTTTTCGCAAATGGCTCGTAAAGTTTCGATCTTTCTGGCCCACATTTTGATCCTGTTGTAGGAACTAGTCACTGCTGGTGTTAAAGTGGTGAACTTTCTCTTGCATTTTGCAGGTTGGGACTGGGAAAGCAAAGCCAAGTTACTGGGGACGACCGCGCGAGAATATGTTATAGGACCGAGTACTGATCTCTTTGAGAACACGATGTCTGCTTTGGCTGCGCAGAGGACCTACCGGAAAGACCCTCTCGATGGGTTCAAAAAATACACAGGGGGGTGGAACCTGAAAGACCATCATTACTGGGCCGTGAGTAGTATTTTTGCCTAGATTTTGCTTTTCTTGTTTCTTTGCAAATTCACACTTGGGCCAGTAAGAAGATTAGGCAAAAACAATTAACTGTCAACTGACTTGAAAGTAGACCCATCAAAAGTTCATGAGATTTGGTGAAAAACTTGCCAACCACTGTCCAATAGTATGACTTTTTAGTATATTCCATGGCATAAGAAGATTAGCAGATGCGTGGATGAAAATGAACCTATTTTTGCTGCGGTGCTGCAAAAATAATTAACTGTCAGCTGACTTGAAAGAAGACCCATCAAAAGTTCCTGAGTTTTGGTGAAACCTGTGCAGTGCGTGCCAACCACTGTCCAATAGTATGACTTTTTAGTGTATTATGTTCATGGCATATGAACGATATAGCAGATGCGTGGATGATGCTGCGGTGCTGCTTATCCAATGAACCTATTTGGGGAAGCTATCATAGTGGTAGAAGTTTGATATGATGGGGTCAAAGCATTTTCATCTGGGAGATCTTACTTTAGTTTGCATATTCAGAGTAAAAGGATTTCGGAGATTGTGCTCGTTGACCCATCAATTGCGACACATATCCTGTTATCATGCAGTATCATTTGCATTAATTTATATATGTTAAGTTCTCTTGAAACTGGATTGGACGGCTAACGATGTCTTCCCTCTAATTTTGTCTGAGTGCAGTCTGTGGGTTTTACTGCAGCTCCAGTGCTTGTCATTGCGGCGATGTGGTTCCTCTGCTTTGGTGTCTGGCTGTTGGTCATGGTTTGTTGTTCTTGCCGTAGAAAGCAGCCCGAGAAACAAAAGAGTGCTGCTGCTTATCAATTCTCTCTTATTTTGCTCGTCATTTTCAGCATTGCTTCAATGTACATCTCTCTCTCTCTCTCTCTCACAGAGTAGACAAATCAAGTCAAGAAGACTGACTTTACATTCTGCAACAGCATTGGATGCATTGTTCTCTATGCAGGTCAGGGGAGATTCCACAAAACCACGAGCAGGGCATTGGAGTATGTTGTGAATCAGGCTGATCTCACTGTAGATAAACTGAAAGACGTGTCAGATAATATTGCCCAAGCCAAGCAGGTTGGAGTCGATAAAGTTTTCGTGCCTCCTAGTGTTCAGGCTGATATTGACCAGATTGAAGCAAAAATTGACTCATCAACTAATGCCCTTGCTGGCCAAACTGTTGAGAATTCCGAGGACATGCGGCATCTCCTGGATTCAGTGTAGGAGGGATTACCTGGCTCTCTTTTGTATATCCTGGTGCTTTCAACATGTTACTCTCTTGAGTGCTAGGCTTGAAAGACTAACTCAATTTGTTGCAGGAGACTGGCACTTATCTTAACAGCTGCAGTCATGCTTTCCTTGACGCTGATTGGATTCTGTAAGGCCTTCTCCATGATCAAGATGCCTTTTTGGGTTAAAAATACTGCCTTATTTGATTCCATCTTATCCGAGTCTTGTTCTGTGTTTTGATTTCATGATGCAGTGCTATCGGTCATTCGGATGCCATTTCTTGTGTACATGTAAGTGAAGAGTGACTTGTAGAAGTTGCTTCCACATGGGGATCAAATCAGCCTTTTCTCTTGTGGTTTTCTTGGGGCATTTGGATTGCAAGCTTATGGACAATTAGTTCTAATCGACAATTAACTGTCCTTTGAAAATTATGCAGCCTAGTGATCGTTGGATGGCTACTTGTTTCTGGCAGTTTTATCTTATCCGGCACATTTCTGGTCCTCCATAAGTAAGTTTTCATCTGTTTATCGAAATTCAAATCCTTTCTGATTGAGTTCTCTGAAATGATTTGCATTATCATATCGTGCATTGGGTACCGGAAGTAACTATAGCTAATCATCCATAAGATGAAAAATATCACGATACTTCCTTTTTTTTGTATTGACCTACCTTATTCTCAAAGAGTGAACTCCTCTGTTTCTTGTTCTATGTATGTAGCCTCCATTTGGTCATTGTCTCCCTTTTTTTTCCTCTGTCGACAACACCACCAGCGGATGCAGATGTTGTATAAGGAGACCTAACTTAAGTTCTTGCTATGTTAGTGTGGCTGGAGACACTTGTGTAGCGATGGATGAATGGGTTCAATACCCTTCAGCACACACTGCTTTAGATGAAATACTTCCCTGCATGGATGACGTGACTGTCCAAGAAACAAAACAACGAAGCAAGGAAGTGACTTATCAGCTCGTTGAGGTAATAAACGAGGTCATCACCAACGTTTCCAACCTCAATTTCTCACCCAACTTCCCGACAATGTACCTCAATCAATCTGGTCCTCCAGTGCCAATCCTCTGTAATCCTTTTCACTCCGATCTGACAGATCGAGCTTGCTCATCTGGTGAAGTAGACCTCAACAATGCAAGAGAGGTATTCTCTCTCTGCCCAATATGCATATCCAATAAACCTGAGCATTGAAGAAAGAATATCAGTGCTTGCATTGAAGGAATACTGAGATAGGCTTTGGGAATCCAAAGATAAATTGCATTCCTTTTTGTGGGGAATGTAATTGTTGTAAACATATTTATGCAGGTCTGGAGGGGCTTTGTCTGTCAGGCTTCAGCGACGGGAATCTGCATGACGACGGGACGCTTGACACCATCATTCTATGACCAGATGTCAACTGCAGTGAATGTGAGCTACGGGCTGTACTACGACACTCCTTCCCTAACCGACCTACAAGACTGCACATTCGTTCGCCAAACATTCAGAGAAGTACATGAGAAGTACTGTCCCGGTTTGCAGCAATACAGCAAATGGGTGTATGTTGGTTTAGTGATCGTCTCCACTTCGGTGATGCTCTCTCTCATGTTGTCCCTTCTGTATAGGCGGGAGCACCAAGGGTATGTCTATACGAAGGAATTTGATGAGCACAAAGATTCTCAGTGAATCTGCAGGGTGTGTGGACCGATGATTTCGATCAGAATGGCTCGGAATACAACTTGGAGTTTCGAGTTCGGATGGTTCGGTGTTGTGTCCTTGTGAAATATCCGATGATCAGTTCTTCTGGACCTTGTGACTGTACCCTTTAATGCCTGTAGCTAAAATGTGGGAAATTGTAAGATTTCTGGTCTGAATGCACAATCCTAGCACGCATCTGGCATTGCTCTTGTATGTTATGCAGATCTCAAAATTACGGTACTAAATCGAGTGGATCAGTTGTCGGAAAACACTCCATCTCTCACCAGAAGTTACGTCACTCCAGTGCACAGTAATAGCCAAATTGGCCACCTACATCATTCTCAAGAGAACTTAAAACCTTAAACGGCGACTTGAGCCCATGGGTTATGGCATTTATATTGGTAGTTTGTTTGTAAAACAAGCTAAGGGGTGTTTTGTCCTGAATCAACTGTATCGAAAAGATGTGAGTGCGTACCTATATGAGATTTGACACTATTAAGTAATTATTATTTTTATTTATTAGAATTCGGATTTATTTTTTTAGATTAATCATAGCATCCTATTGAAACAGTGCAACGGTTAATGAAAGAGTTATGTTTATTTTTTATTAATTTAATTTCGAATTTTATTATTTCTTTCAACAGTTATATTAAAGTTCATGCTTGTTCAAATATAAGGGAAAATTGCTAAAAAAGTCCTAAATCTTTTGCATTTGTGTCAATTTAGTCATAAACATTTTTTTTGTGTCAATTTTAATTTTAAATCTTTTTACGTTGTGCCAATTTAGTCATTTTTGGCCAATTTTGGTCGGATTAGACGTCGGCTGGCTGATCTTGCCTCATTGGCGTTGATGTTGACAATTTTTAATAATACTTTAATAATTTTGGATTTATTATTTTCATTTATTTTTTCCTTCTCCTCTTTCTTCCTTCAACTAGTCGTCAAACCTTGGTGACTAGCCAGAGGCATTGGCTGGCGAGGTTGAGGTCGACCTTGCGCTCGCCGCTCGACATTGCCATGAGTGAGGCCAGCTTGAGGCGCAATGGCGACCTCGCGTTGGGCTGGTGAGGCTTGCCCTCGCCACCTAGGCCTTGAGGGCGGCCTCACGTCAGGCGGGCGAGGCTCACCCTTGTCAGACCTGGCGAGGGCTGAGCCTCACCCATGGCAATGCCAAGCGGGCGAGCCTCACTCGCCTTGTGTGAGGCCGCCCTCGCAGCCACTAGCAAGGTGGCTGGCAAGGTTGACCTCTGGCCAGTCGCTTAGGTCCAGCAAAGGGGGAGGAGAAGGAAAAAAAGAAAAAGAACAAAATATTAAAGTATTATTAAAAGTTGTCCATGTTAATGCCGATGAGGTCACGTTAACCAGCCGACGTCCAATCAACAAAATTTGGCCAAAATTGGTTGAAAAGAATTAAATTTGCACAATGTAAAAATGTTTAGGATTAAATTGGCACTAAAAAAAAGGTTCATGACTAAATTGGCACAAATACAAAAGGTTTAAGACTTTTTTAGCACTTTTCCCTCAAATATAATTTCTTAAATTTTGAAAGGTTGTATCTATATGGATATAATTTTTTTTATTTTTTTACTATAAATTATTGAATATGTTTATTCAATTATAATATTTTTCTACGAGTTTTATTTAAAGATACGATCATCTTTTGTAATTTTCATTCAAAATTTTGTTATATTTTGAAGGAAATTTATCGGTAATCATTAGCAATGTTGTGAGGACAAATAATTTATTCAAAAAGAGGATATCACCCCCTCAAAGTCTAAGTTTTATTCTTTCCCAATCGTTGGTTGTATTTCCTCAACAATTGATTCCATGGATTATTCTTCTCAATTATGCATTCATAGTCCATCATCTTCAGAGCGAGCATCGACATACCCATAATGCTCCAATGATTAAATGTCCGGTGGAGGCAATGCATGTCTCGAGCTGGCCTGCCCGGTTGGCGACCGCAATCACAAGCGTCCACGTGAATGCTTCCGAAGTTGTGCTGCTGCTGCAGTGTCACAAACATGTGTTCTATCAATGACGGCCTGCAAAGGTGGATGAATATTCTCTACAGCACATTGCGACAAATCTCATCTGATATTTCTTACGTAGAGAGAGAGATATTTCTCTCTTGGGCACCATCATGTATCTTGCATATTACATTTTTTTTCCATGATCACTACAAGATCATTGAGTTGAGTTGATGTTAATCAATCAACATGGATTGAATTCATCTCTATCTTATGATTGAAGCCAGGACGACCTTGTCGAATTAATGAATTCGCAACACAACCACCATTCTTATCATTCGACTTTAAAATTTGGGCCTCGCAAAAAAACTTCCAAGACACCTGGACATATCAACTCCTATCATAAGAGCTCGTTCCTACTCGATCGCATCCATATTGCCTCCAGCCGTCCCGAAACCACGAGGCAAAGGGACCTAAATAGAAGCGACAAAAACGCATCTCGTCCCATTCGAACAATACCTTGGACACTATCTGATCAGGTTCTTGTGCCGAATCAAACAGGGCAGCAACAGCAACAAGACTCCGCAAGTAAACACGTTGTTGATGGAACAGCAGCAAGCGCTGGCCATTGAAAGACAAAAGGGTCATGGCGAAAACGAGGGAGGAGCCCTGCTCGCATGATCTCAAAATGCCCCCGCCATCTCTACCTCACCATTACTTCATCTCGCATACAATGAGGATTAGATGTAAACAAGAAGACCCAGTTCGAGTCGCTCTCACGTATCCACAACAGCTGTCGTCTCGTAACGCCTCGATGATATTTTATGGACATTATGGCCCGGGATTTGCGTTGCCTCCTGCCATCATCCGCCTCGGTTCTGTCGACCCCTGGGTTCAATACTTTAATGAGATTCCATGATGATCTTATCCTTGTGGGGTGCAATGAAAGAGACGTTCGAGGGTCAATGAGGGTTTGAGAATTGGACAGGTGCCAACTCGATCAAATTAATCTTTTCACAAGCGAAAACAGAGAGAACTATCCAATTTCCCTCCGCATTTGCTGATTTTTTTTCCTTTTTTATCCGTGGCAACAAAGTTAAATATCTGGCGTTGAAGAATGGATCAGTATGCGTGGAGTTGACGATAAGTTTAGGAATATGCAATGGATGAACTAGCCCTAAAAAAGAAAGAAAAAGAAATGGGGGGCATGACATAAACAAGGGGCACGGGATGGAAGTCCAAGTCGTGATCGATCGGTGTCAAAGAATTAGCAAATATATTAATGTCCGATTCATTATTGATTGAATAGGATGAGTAAAAGGAACTATCTAAACTGGCTGATTCTAGATAGTTCTCATGGGAATCGATCAGATTCCTAATTCCATAAAATTAGAATTAGTGAATATTGATCCGACAAATATATTAATGTGAAGTCATTATCGAATGAATAAGATAAGTAAAAGAAACTATCCAAATTGGCTGGTTCTAGATAGTTCTCACGAGAATCGATCCGATTCCCGATTCCATAAAATTAAAACCAGTGAATATTAATCCGATTTTTGTTTCAAGTGTAAACCCATCCACTTGGACTAGACGGATCATTTTTTTTCTTTAGTTCTTATTATTATTGCCCATTATTGGGTATTCATGTCTTGTTCTTTTGATTCAATGAATCAGCCGATTCAGCCCAATTCCTTTCGATCTTGCTCTAATTGTATAATTGCCCATCTCACCACTCACATTGAGTCGCTTGATACTTCTCGCAGCCTCGCTTGTTGCTCACGATGTGAATCGATCCTCTCATGGTCTCGCTCTCTCATGAATCACAAAACTCGTTGGTTCTCTTTGCCTCACTCGCTCACAATGGCTTGTCACTCCCAACTCTAAAAATTCAAAATCCTAACTGTCGTTTGCCCATTTTCTAGTTTCTTCACTCAAGTCTCACGCCTTTCTCTCGTACCCTCGCTCAGTGCTCCCGACGCTTGTCGCTACCTCTTCTGTTCCTCTATTCTTTGCTAGACTAGAAGATGAGGCTTAAATTTTGTCCCAAACTTCCCCGTTAAAATTTTTAATTACAAATCTTCAAACTAGGTTGAGTTTGGCTCGAGCCTAGGGTCGAGTAGGGCTTTTTTTTTTTTTTTGTCAATCAATGCTTTTGTCAAATTCACCAAAAGATGTCTTTGGCTCCTTGTGGCCCGAGCTAGGTATAGGTGTGCCTAATTTGGCAAATCACCAAAGTATTTATGATTAAATTGACAAATCGTCAAATTATGTAAGATTAAATTAGTAAAATTGAAAATTTTGGAACTACAAATTGATCTCCATATAATATTTTAAAGAATTTTTTGGACAATTATCCCTTTTCTTTTCTATCACTCACATTTTCATTACATGGCCAAAATATGTGAAAATAGAAAAATACCACCTTTTTTTTGGGAGAAAAATAACACATTAATTGAATGGGTTATGCATAGATAAGATCTATGGCTGCGTTTGGCAGTTAGGATAAAAATCGAGATATGATATGATTTATCATATTCTACGTTTGGTGTTCGCTCATGATAGGATAGAGTCGGATATAAGGGGAGATATAGGTAGGATAAAATTATCCCATGGAGGAGGTGGGGCAAAGGTGGATAGGATTTCTAATGTCCATAACATGAAAGTTATTTTTATCGAATAACAAATTTATTAAATTAAAAAAAAAATTGAAATTATATTTCAATATAAATAATATTTGAATTATAATTTAAGAAATTAAAAATAAAAAAATAAAAATTTATTTTTAATTAATCTTATTTTAATTTATATATTCAACTTTAATTCTATCTTATAATAAACATTCAATCTATAAATTAAATATTTATATTTATTATGTATTTTAGGTATTTTTGTATATTAGATATGTTAGTACAGTTTACTATTTGATAAAATTTTATTAAAGAATGATGAAAAGGGAAAAAAAGAAATAATATAAAAATAATATAAAAAAATAGGAAAAATAAAATAAAAATAAATTAAGCAATAGTGTTACGAGAGATTTTCACCATCTCCATCTATAAACATTTAGGTTCATTATCACCGTCCTTAGCGGTACAGCTGGCTTGGCTCTCTCCCCCTCACGAAGGGGAGAAGTTCGAATCCTAAAAGTGTCGTTAGAGATTCTTACTTGGAGTACTGTGGTGGGTTTGCTTGCCGACCGTCGGCTTAGGTTCATTTATAATGATATGCCGTTTATATATATAAAAAAAAAGATGTACATGGTATGATGTGAACATATCCGATTTTAATATTGCGATTCACTAAATAATGGATAGGATCTAAAAAAATCATAGAATTTCATATCCAATCCTATCCAATTCTATCATGATTAGAAATCCGTGGATAGGATATAAAAAAATCATAAGATTTCATATCCTATTATATCTAGTCCTATTCTGATTATTTCAAGACAGAGATGCACTACTCCACCTAGAAAGGGCTTTCCCTCGTGGGGAAAGAAAAGAGAAGAACCAATGGGGTTTGTTTGCCTGCCGTCGGCTTACGGGGTTCCTTGGTTACCAAAAAAAAAAAAATGTTTAGGTTCATTTATAATGATATGCCGTTTATATCAAAATTTTTTTCTCTAGGTTACCAAAAAATAAATGTTTAGGTTCATTTGTAATGATATGCCGTTTATATCAAAAAAATGTACATGGTATGATGTGAACATATCCAACTTTAATATTACAATTCACCAAACAATTGACAAGATATAAAAAAAAAAATCATAAAATTTCATGTCTTATTTTGTTCAATCCTATTATGATTAGAAATTTAGACGATCAAACGTAATATATAATTTTTTTTTTAGGCTAATTTTGGAGGGAACAAGATTTGAGGAATGCAGACCGTTTCCAAGACCGGGGCCCCAATACGTGGCACCTCCTTTGAGGCGCCCCGAGAAGGAGTTCACTCAAACGGCACGTGCTCTTGTCGTTTTGCTCCCGGATTCCCTGCCCCCGGCCCGCTTGCATCGAGCCAGCCGTTGGGATATCTGGATTAGCACCCCCCGCTAACCCCGGCACCAATCGTGGTTAGGTCAAGTTAACCCTGGCGCCGTAATTACGGAAACGCCCCTCCACCCCCTCCCCACCTATAAATTCCCCCTTCGCTTTTCGCTAGGTTTGCGAAACCAACCTCCCAAGTCTCCCCCAAAGGGAGGCCCCACCTCTCCTCCCTCCTTCTCTCTCTCTCTAAATACGCCGTTTTCTCTCTCTTCTGCTCCTCCTGCTGCGGCGGCGGCGGCGGCGATGGCGATCTCGTCGAGAAACGACCGGCCGAGCGGCCCGGTCCTCCGATCGCTCTCCTACGGCCGGTTCGACTCGCTCACCGCTAGAGCCTCGACGGCCATCGAGTCGTCGGCGTCGTCGCTCTCGGCGATGGCCGCCGATTTCGCGATGAGCTCCGGCCTCTACTCCCGATCCTCCACCTTCTTCGGCCAGCGGCCGTCCTCCCCCACGCGCGTCAACCTGTCGTCCTCGCCGCCGCAGCAGCTCTCCTCCTCCTCCTCCTCCTCCTCCGTCCGCTTCTCCATCGACCGTCCGGCGTCGCCCAAGCAATCGTTCGCCGCCTCGCCCCGCCAGCCGGTGATCCACCGCCGGGGGAACTCGAACAAGCAGAGTTGCATGTGCTCGCCGACGACGCACCCCGGCTCGTTCCGCTGCAGCCTGCACAAGCACTCGGGGAGCGGCGGCGGCGGCGGCGGCGGAGGGAACGGTCACTCGGACTCGTTCGTGCCAAACCGGTTGATCATGCTGAGATCGGCGATGAGGAACAGGATCGTCAGCATCGGAGGCGTGGAGGGAGACCTGATGATTAGAGCTCTGACGGCTCTGATTCGTCCATCCTCGCACCAGCAGAAGCGGCGAGCCGCATTCCAGTCGAGGTCGAGCCGGCTCTCGGCGATGTCCAAGGCAGGGGATCTCTGATCAGGGCGAGTTTCGCGTGCCTGCGCTGGTGATTTTTTTGCGTGTGAAGCTCCGGGACCGAGTCAACTCAGGCGAGCCTTGGCTACGACCGGGAGCTGCTGAATCGGCTTCTCGACGGATCGATCAGCTTCGTTCGACTTTGAAGAAAGCGGCGGAGGTCGCCCGCCGCGAGAGCTGACTCTTGCTTGTACATAATAATTTTCAGGCCATTTTGACGGCCGTCGAGGAACAAAAGTTTTGGACGTTTGCCTTTGCCTGTGAATTCAGAACTCTCACGAATTCCAAAGCGCGGTCCGCAACTTCGACTCTAACCTGAATCCGAATCAATTTCTAATCTAATCGACCGACCAACCAACCTGCTAAAAAAGCTTTAGGTCTGGAACCGTTTTAGGTCTGGAACCGTTTTGGCCAAGAGCTGTGACGTCTGGTCCGTGTTCCCGTCGTCTTGCTTCCGTGTTCCCGTCGTCTTGCTTCCGGCGACGTCGTCGTCCGTCACCTGCCCCGTTGATTTCTCCGCCACGTTCCGTCGTCGTCGTCGTCCTGTTCAATTAAGGTACATCGGTGTATTCTTGCCGAGTAATTTCGTTGCCTTTTCTTCTCAATGTTGTTATTATAATAATAATAACTACTATTATTATTATTTTAATGTATTTTTTGCTGGTGCAGGTATGATGATATTTCGTAGGACTTCGCCACCTAGATTTTCGGCCCGAATATAATTAATAAGATTACGATTAAAAAAGGAAAATATCAGGAGCCGAAACGGAGAAAATTGGGGAGAGGGTTTCCACCCGCTTGGCAATAGTGGAAACGGAATAAATCGAATCCGATCCGTTGACATTCGAAGGCCCAAAAAACGAAGCCAGCTGGCGTCACACTGCTTTGATTAATTCCAAATGGAGGAGTAATATTGGAACGCTCCACACGTTTTGAGGGTCCGTTGTAGGTATTAATTATATCGAGAGAGGAAAAGGAAGAAAAATTCAGGCTTTGGACCGTCCCTCGCGTGGCGGAGGAATGATTCTTCTTGACCCCTTCTAAGGTTGTGCGGTCCTGGAGAGACCCCCAATTCAGTAAAGATCCGGATATTTGATATTATAATTCGATCTATGAAGTTTGCAAGCTATGTCAATTACCATGGAATGTCCGAGTTTTGATTAGCAAGCAATTGAAATTAGCAATTTGAAAGTAACTGTAGGATTTTGAGATCATGTTATTCTTTTGTTCGGTTCAAATGCTATATAAGATATGATTTGACTGAGCAATAGACATTCGAAAGCGTGAAGAGGCAAAAAGTGAGGAAGGCACGACGCGCGGAGTTGGGGCAAGAAGGTCAGTGATTGGTGCAGGGGAATGCGGGGCACGATTGCGATCTTGGTCAAAAAGGCGGCTCCAATCTCCATGGTCCGGAGCCCCCGGGGGTAGCCGTTGATCTTCAACCGGGCCTGTCATGCTGACGAATCTCATGACCCAACTGATTGCCAGACGTCGAGTTGAACATGTAGAAATAGAAATCCGATCGACAGCTTTGAATCGTACGAGCCCGATAAATGACCCGAGAAAATATTAGATACGTCTCCAGCCTAGCAAACAAGAAGGCGGTAAGAGTGCGACACGTGTCCTCGTGAGACCCACGTTTTGGAAAAGAAAAAGAGGCCAATTCGAAAAATTTTGGTCGTGGTTTTCTTTCTTCATGTCTATCTTTCTCTCCGCTCGCTCTCTCTGTCCGACGAACTCCCCTGTCTCTCCCCTCCCTCTTCCGACCGGCGAACCACCGCCAACAACTGACGAACCACCGCACCGGACCGATGAGAGGACCGTGAGACCTAGCTCCCTCCCTTTGCCCTCCCTCTTTCTGACCGGCGAACCACTGCATGAGATCGGCGAGAGGACCGCGACCTTCCTCTCTCTCTGCCCTTCCTCTTTCTGACTAGCGAACCACCGCACGGGACCGTCGAGAGGACCGCAAGCAATCGACGAACCACTGCATGGGACTGGCGAGAGAACCGCAACCTCCCTCTCTCTCTACCCTCCCTTTTTCCGACCGGCGAACCACCGCAAGCAAATCAAATGTTTTTGTAGAGATCTCCCATCGTCGCCTTCATCTTCTTTTCCCCTTTTTTTTGTTTTGTTGTTTTTTTTTCCCTAGTGCTCTGATGGTGGATCTAGAGTTGCATATGGAGGACGACGTGATGTCTCACATCAACCTTGATGGCTTCTTCAGCGACCTCCCTGAGACCGGCGACATCATCAGGCGACGTCATCAGTGCTTGCTCCTCGACGAATGTGTCGTCGTCGTCTCTAGACTTGGGGCTCTTGTGGTTCGACGAGATAGAGAACATCCTGATGAAGACAACGAGGACGGCGGAGTTGTCGGTGGCGGGATTAGGGCTGGTTCGAGCTAGGCGTTCTGCGATAGGTTCCTGCATTTTCCAGGTTCTTCTCCAAATCCGCTCCGTGTGCGGGTAGCTGCTAAGAGAAGCATTTGGAGAGCAAAAGGTCTGTTTTTTCTTCGTGCTGGTTAGCTGAATGAGGTAGAGAAATATGTGCTTCGAGATGGGTTTTTGCATTATATCGTATTTGGAGCTAAGTAACTTATGATGGGCCTGTTTGTGATAAGGGGTAAGTGAGCTTAATCATAGTGACAAGAGAAATGTGTTTTGGGCGATGGACAGGGGTGGTTGCGCCGTGCATTGTTGCCGTGCCATGTATAGTTTATGTTAGCTAAAGCGGCTGTGAGTAGTCCAACGAGTTGATTCTGATGCAATTAGTTTTTAGTCTTCAAGATGAGTGGTTCCGTGGCTTTGGTGTGATGTCCTGCCATGTCTGTGTAGCTGTAGGTTCAAAGGAGGTTTGGTATTGTTTTCACTTTATGCTGGAATGAATGACATCCGGTGCTCTAGAAATCTTCATTTGGTCAAAGCAAAAGTTTGTAATCATGCCGATTCAACCACGAGTTGCAGGCCTAACGACATGTCTTTTTCCGCATTATTTTGTGCAACGAAGGTTGGGATACTGGAGTTTTTTTGCAGGGTATTGGCTGAGGGGTCGAAGCCCGTGTTGCCAAGCTCGAGTTTGAGATTGGCAACTTCAATAGGTTACTTGTTTCCCGCATGCTTAAGCTCAAGAAACTAGCGCGTATGACAACGCTTCTTAGCTGGGGAAGAGTTTTTATTTTTCAGAAATAGTTCTTTTTATTTTTATTCCGAGAAACAATTTATGAGTAAAAGAACCCATTTGGTAATTACTTAAAATTTCTACTCTTGGAATAGAAAAAGAATAAAAATGCGTTTGGTAACGCAAAAGTTTTTTTATATTTATTAGTTTTTTATTTTTGTTCATGGATCGCCGCTTGGCAACCATTTGCCTCGCCGCTAGCCGATTGCCGCCCGTCGCGCTGCTGCATGACCGCAGCACCGTCATCACCGATTGCGCTGCACAGCCTCGTCGGCCGTTGACGATTGCCGGCCACCGACGACCGCGACGGCGGGTGACGGTGGTCGCGGTCGGCGGCGGATGGCGGCGGGTAGCGGCCCAGCGGCGGCTGCGGTGAGCGGTAGCCGGCGGCGAGCGGTGGTAGTAGTGTCTCCGGGCGACAAGAGAGAAGAAAAAAAAAAAATTGACTTATTTCTAGAAATTGTTCTCGAGAACAAAAGTAATTTTTTTTTTGTTTCTCATTTCTGTTCCAAATCTATTCATGGGCTAACTTTTGATTTACCATAATAGAAAAACAACTTGGCGTTATCAAATAGGTTTTTGTTATTTTTTTGTTCCGTGGAGCAAAAGAACAGAAATTGGGAGAAACAGAATCATTACCATGCGCAGCCCTAGGCGTCCCTTGCAAACATATAAACTGTCTTTCCTTGGATCATTGCTCTTTCATTTATATGCAGAAGTGCGGACATGGCACTACTCAATTTTTGCCCTTCATGTGACTTTGAGGCTCTTTACTGGTAGAAGATGGCATGTTTTATTCATTAATGATCTAGAAACAATCTACAGTTTCAACTTTTAAGATTGATTGGAAATGATTTTTAATAATTTTCTTTTTGTATTTGACTGTAGATTCTGGTGAACCCATTGTCTGTGGCCTACAATTTGCAAAGGCATGACTTGTTGCTTTGATTGGGGTATGTTGAAGTTAAATACTCTGTGCAGATTAAAAATGCATGAAGTTACATCCTGATAAACGGTGGAAAAGAAAGTTATAGCTCAAATTCCTTGTCTCTAGTTAGACAATAGATAATAATTAGTTTCATGGTTGTCTGGATGAAGTATAGGTTTCTTTTGACATGAAGTTTTTCTTGGGGTCAAGAGACTTTGCTTCAGCAAGATTGTATATAATCAATCTCTAACTGATCTCATAGGCATGGTGACTAAAGTCAATTAGAATCGGCAATCTTTTGGCATGTTTTTCATTCTATTCTATATCACGTTTTTTTATTGCATTCTCTAGCTCTTTCGGGAATTTTGTTACAGAGCATGTTTAGGTTGTCCATGCTATGACATAGATGACAATATGTTCTTTAATCATCTTTCTGGTTTCCACTTAATATTCTCTTTCCCTGATTGAGTTCTCTAGGTAATCTCTTTTATCCTTACTTTTTTTACTAGTTCATCTTTTTTTAACTAGTTCATCTATAATTAAAGGCACCGGGACTACCAAGTACTCGAATGTGAGTATGCAGAAGAGGTTTGAACTTTTTTGGCCCCCCTACTGGTGTAGACAAAACGAGAGGATAAAACAAATTGCTTTTGCTAGGAAGAGCTTTACCAAATTTAAGAATCACAATAACTTTGGCAACCGAGGTTGGAGATGAGTATTTTAGGTCGTTTCAAAAGTATGCAAATCTCTACTAAGTTTCATTCTTGTTGCTTTGAATATTTGAACCCACAATGTTGTCTTTCTAGCTTATTAGGTAAAAAATAAAAAATGAAAACAACAATAAACTATATAGCAGCTTGGAGGAGCGACATAGATGAACTCACATTCAATTTATGAGGAGGTCTTGATGTGCATTTGGTTGTATGACTATCGCCGGACATTCAATCTGGCCTTCCTTGAAGATTGAAGGATTACTTCTATCTGGCCTTCCTTGAAGATCAAAGGATTAGTCCATCATATTGCTTCGAACAATGTTTAGAAAGACTTCTTGGCAGTCGTGTATAAGATATTGTGACAAATATTATTGT
This sequence comes from Eucalyptus grandis, assembly GCF_016545825.1. Lineage (NCBI taxonomy): Eukaryota > Viridiplantae > Streptophyta > Magnoliopsida > Myrtales > Myrtaceae > Eucalyptus > Eucalyptus grandis. The sequence continues at coordinate 51,276,816 of NC_052614.1, forward strand.
GCTTTACCTAATTATTTTTAAGCTTGTTTATCGTTCTGTCAAGATACAATTTTTGCTCTTCATTGGGTTTAGTTTATTAAGCTAGAGCACTATTGGACATGGATTTCATTCCATATATGCTTTGACAAGCACCGTTTAAAGCACTTAGTTGACTTTGCCCTATATGATATTTGTTCAAAAGAAGGCAATTTGCAGCCATATATCGGGAATGAATGGACAAGTGATTCTTGATCACCAGCATATGAAACACAACAGGAGCGACATTTTTCTTTTCCTTGACAAAACATCAACTCCCTCAACTGATTCCATAATCTACACCATAGTAAAACTTGGTAGATTAATGTTGCTTGAACAATCTAAATTAAACCGATCGTTTCCTGAACTAGAAGGCAATAAACAAAATACAATTTCATTTGAACTGAACTACAAAGAAACTGTCTATGGAAATAAAAGTTTAATCATATCATTTCTAACGGGAGAGCTCTTCGGCGGTTGCCAACTACGGCAATTTTTGAATTGGCAGACAGAGAGAGCGAGGGGAGAGAGAGAGGCGTGAAGAAAGAAAACCACGACCGAAATTTTTCGAATTGGCACCTCTTTTTCTTTTCAGAATGTGGGTCCCATGAGAACACGTGTTGCGCTCTCACTGTCGTCTTGTTTGTTAGGCTGGAGCATGAGACGTACCTAATATTTTCTCGGGATGACCCTCGTGACAGGCACGGGCTCACGTATTGATTCTAGATATTAATTTCTTGAGGTTGGGATAAGGTACGGATGGAAACTGGGATAGGAATTTGAAAACCTGATCGAATTGGATTGAATGGAACCGTACCTTCTCTCGCTTTTTGTCATTTCGTTTTGGGCATGGTTGGCGGATCGAGGTATGAACGGTAAATTTGAATCTCATTTCAAAAATCGTGACTCGAGAGCCGAATCGCATTTAATACATTCTAGCCATATATCCGAGCTCAGAATTGCAAAATTAGGAGCTCTTGGTGAGCTCTGTTTTCGAGAGTAAAATATATCGGATTTCAAGTACATCTCATGAGCATGACATGAGATATTGCAGCATGTTATTTGTCTTAAAAGATTCCAAATTTAAATGTACAAAGAGAAGTTTATGTGCCGATTGAGGTATGATTGTGTTTTGCTTTTTTTATTATTGTGAAAATGTCGTTAACCTGGTATACAACATGATTTAGGATAAGAACAACACCCTTTGATCGATAGAATGTAATGACCTATAAATTGATAAAATCACTAGATGCGTGGCGGATCAATAGATTCAATGATAAACTTGTTTAAGAAGAAAAACATCACGAGTAATAAAGTATGAAATGAGAAACGATGGATATTGATAATTATGGGTTCAGTAGTTTTTGATTTCAAGCATACCACTGAAATGGATTTCAAACCCATTTATTAACGAAAAGTTGTTGAAACTTGCACCTCAAATTTGAGGTGTCTAGCCATAATGAGTTATAAGATAAAAACCTAAAATACTTTTGCTAAATTTTTTATTAAATTATATATATATTATCTAGCTACTAGTGGCCATTTTGGCCAACCTTCAATGGTTGGATCTAGCCACTAGATAGCCTTGCTTGAGGTCACGTGATCCAGGCCGTTGCGAACCTAGGCGATGCTTGAGGTCGCATGACCTCGGGCGTTAGTTGCTAGGTGGTTACAACCCTCGAGCAGTGGTCGGCCGAGGTCGGGTGACCCCTTAAGTAGCGGTCGTTGGCGTAAGCGACCCCTTGGCCGCAGTTGTTAGCCTTCATTCGTTTCTCTAGAGAAGATGAATAGTACCCGTGAACAGTATGGGCTTGCATGCCAAAGATGTAATTTCCTAAAGGACTTCCAGAGTTATTTTGGGCCAAAAAGCCCTTAGAGCCATTTTGAGATACAATTGCATTTTGCCAAAGTCCTTCCAAAAATTGAGCTAAACAAGTTTGCATTTGGCCAAACCCCCCTTGGAGCCCAAAAGCCCATTTCAAATGCTGAACTAAACAGTGTCTAAATGGGCAATGCTATAAACCCATTTCTAACCCATATGATAAATAGGGCCATTGACTCACTTAAAATACACCCTATACCGATTTATTCAACTTAAACTTTTGAAATAGTTGGTGGCGGTCCCATAAAATTTCATATGGTATTAGAGCCCAATTTCGCAACAAATCTAGACGCAATATTTACATGGGAGGTACAGGTTGTAGCCGCTCGACTTATGACTCTGATATATGAGGGGTAATCATTAGAGTTTATGGGATTAGTGGTTAGTTTATAAGTGTGAGGAAAATTCTTATTGTGTGAGTTAGCTTTTAGGGTAAGAGAAGACTAAGACGGAAATTGATGCGGTGCATCCAAGAAAATTAGGGAAATTTTTAAAATACCTTTGTAGAGGGATGGCATTTTCAAATTACTCATATACATATATTTGTTCTCAATTTGTCACTTGAATGGAATTGAAATATTATGAAGTGCCCAAATATTGATTGGGTGCTTCAAAAGGTGCAAGTGAATTTCACACGCTCCACACACGCGACATTTTGCGCTTGAATAAGTCGGAATCTGTTTCATAATTTATGGACGATCAGAAAGCCATTTATATTTAATTCAAAACCAAAACTGGAATCTATTTTCATGATTTTTGGATGACCTGAGTGAACTTTCGCCACCACCTTCATGTCCCGTCCATAACCAAAACTTGAGTTGCCTCACTAACTTGACGGGCCGGTCCTGAAGTCATCATTTATTTAATGCAACAATTAAATGAGAAAAAAAATGTTAAAATTGAATCCCAGGTGGGGTGGTGTATGTGTAAAATATGGGTTGCTGATTTGCTTTGTATATAAACGGGTCAAACAGGATCAATGAGTGAATTTGGTCATATCATTTTCGACTGACTTAACTTACCTTTTGAGATGCCTAGCTTCGAGTCAAAGAGACAATATTCTTATCAAGTGAAATACATTCAAAATGTTTATCATATAGACTTCATGAATAATATGTACTTCAACAATTTCCATAAGTCTAATTGGACCAACTTATACTTCTTACTCTTTTCTTAATCAAAAAACTCGCGGCTCATGCGCTCTAACATTTTATAAATCCAACAAACACATAACTTTGACCAAATACAAATAATATATTTTTTTCCAAATTCAAATGCTAAATACAAACGGAAAAAATGACTTTTTTTTTTTTTTTACTTATTCCGTATCTTGAACACATCGAAAACGAGTTAATACCCGAAAAAAAATACTAAACTGATACACATGTGATAAATTTATCATAAATTAATTTTTTGGCTACCAAAAATCCCAAATGGGTACATCTTTCTCAAACTAGTATACTTATAACAAATTTACTTTATTCATTAAATTTCACCTTCAAATTATTAAGTTTGATAACATGTGCCACTTAACTAATGTATCGGTTTAAGATTTTACTCTTCGTATGTTACTTTGTTTAATTTTTGTGATATTTTTGTGATATTTTTTTGTAATATTAATCTAATTTAATAAATGTATCATTTTGAGGTTTTTGGAGGTTAAAGAAATTAATTTAGAGTAAATTTGTTACAAGTGTATAAGTGTAAAGTTTTTTGTGATCATTTAGGTACATTTACCATATACATATTAGTTTGAGATTTTTTTTTGGCTAAAACATTAATTTGAGATAAATTTATTATACGTATATTAATTTGAAATTATTCAGGAAAACTATTATACTTTCGCAAGACACGTTAATATTTCTAGACCTCATACTTATCCGCATGTTTTTTTTCATTTATCTATAAAAACCGTGCGTGGAAAAATCATTTCCTGGTTCCCTTCACCTAGTCACGACAAAAAAAGAAGAGAGAAGAATCTTCATTCGCCTCTCTCTCTCTAGCTTTCTTACTTCCATTGGTCTACGTCAACCGTCGATCCACACATCCTATAAATGGCCATTCGTCTTGTTCGTCCCCACTTTATCCCCTCTCTCTCCCCGACGATTTTCTCCATCTCAATCGCCATCGCCATCGCCATCGCCATCTCGCCTGCGACGATCTCGATCTCGATCTCGATCTCGATCTGACTATGCTCGCCTCGCGATCCTTCAGGCACCGACCTCCATCCTCCTCCGCCGCCGCCGCCGCCGCCGCCGCCGCCTCCGGCTCCTCGCTCCTGCGGCTCCTCTCCAGCGTCGCCCTGGGCTCCGGCCTCGGGATCGCGTACTGGCACTGCGCTCCCGAGCGCGACGGCGGCGGCGACGGCGATGGCTTGAAGCCGTTCGTGGCCTTCGCCGACTCGCCGGCGGCGGCGGCGCCCCCCGCGGCTGAATCCGCGGTCGGCGATTGCGGGTCGCCCCGCGCGCTGTTCCGGAAATTGTCTCTGCCTGATTACAGCCCCAAGTATCTTTTTGGAGGTACGCGTTTCGTTAACCGTTGGGCGTCCGGTAGCTTATCCTCGCGGTTTGAGTGGAACTGGTGGCGTATTGAGCGTAACGGTTGAATTCAGTCCCCGGTTGGCTGAATTGAACCGATTGATTCAGCTAAGGCTAGTTATGTTTTTAGCTTCATCGATCTTCAGGCGCAAGATTATTTCCGTCATTCATCTGATTACGCGCCAGGATTGTATATCTAATTCCCTTCATCAACCCGGTTTAATAATTAGGAGGAATTGTAGAACATGTTAGCTCCTTCCTCGACCTTTGAGCTTGGAAATTTGATCCGTAACTTTAAATTTTGCACCTGCAATCTTCATGTCCCTAATGCAGTTCATGTGTTGATCGTGCGGCTTCTTGTTTAAATCTGTGGTACAGATGCGTATAGGAGGAAGGTCTTCTTCAACTATGAGAAGCGAATTCGGCTGCGAAGTCCTCCTGAGAAGGTGATGCTTCTCTGTTGATTATGTGCATTTTCATTGGTCGTGCTATAATCTTTCTAAATCCAACTGTTTTTTTTTTTTTTTTTAAAGCTTTGAGTGCATAATTACTCTATGGCACTTTTTTTGTAACTGCTAAGAGAAGAGAACGCTGGTTATGGAAAATCTTTAACACAGTTATGTGTTTCTTTTGAGCTGAATTTAATGGGCATGCTCTGCTTATTTATTTATAGCTCTTTTGGGCAACTATAGTTATTTGGTTTTCATGAGATATTTTCTTGGATCATCTAGATAGGCATGGTAGGTTTTATGAAAGCCTAGTCTTGACTAAGATATGTACTACGAAGTGGACATTACCAAAGTCATTTATGCCGTTTGGCATTCATGAAAGTGTCTTTCCAGCTGTGTAATATCTTCTGATAAGATCTCCATTACTAGAAACTGAATTTATTGTTGATGATTATTTGCTGCTGATCCTTTTTATTTTTTATTTTTGGTTTTTATTTTTATGATAACGTGGAAGTAACTTATGTAGGAAACCATGACCCATCAAACATATGTATCACGTAAGATGTGAAGCTTAGATGGTCAGTCACTGATGGCCCGACGATTGGATTGTTCGTGGTGTAGGGAATCGAACATCTGTCGTGTACTTAATCTACACACAAAAGTCAGTTCCTCTTGGGTTAGTCCAGACTGTAATCACTGTGAACTATAGGAGTGTGTTTATTTAGTCACTTTGGGATGAGTGCTTCTTGAAATTTTGAGAACCTAGTTGATTAGTTGAGAGCATGTGTTTATGACATTTGGCTGATGTTAGCTATCTAGATAAATGTTCTTACGTCATGTAGGCCTTATTTTGACAATCTGCTTGTGCTTGTTGTGCTTCTTTACACATTCTGTCACGGGCTTTTATTTCACTTGTAGGCATTTAAGATCTGTCAGTATTCTAATGATTGTTAAGACACTAAGTCGCAAATAAAAGAAGAAACTGTCGGATTCTATTGAAGATAAAGGCTACAGAACCATCTAGCTGAACATACATGGTATGAGGCGTAGCCTTATGGCTATTTAAATTTTTAATGCATGAAAAACTAATGACTGCATCAGGAGAGCCAGGATTTACCTTAGCTGAGAAATTTGTTTTAATGCGTAGAAAAGTTATGCTATTCGCGGGTTGATTAGATTGAAATGGGAAAACAATTGCTGCTTGCACATGATTTTACCATCTTCCTTATTTTCGTCTCATACTGCAGTATTATGGCTTGACTCATAGCAGTTATGTCATCTTGGTTTCCTTTTATTGCTTTTCGGTGATATGAAATGAAATCAATTTTAGCATCCTAATGCTTGATCCAAGTTTATCAAATGGGTCTTATTAACAACTGTCCTCTGGGGACTTGTTAGACATAGTAGATTGGGCAGAACATAAGGACAGACAGTGCATTGGAACTGTGAAGTTTCCTTAATTGGTTGCTGGGGGCACTTTTATCAAAATCCTTGTCAAATTGCTAAATTTGTAGCTTTTCGCTACCATTTATGGCCTTGATCTTATAGTTTGGAGGATAGGGCTGATAAATTCTTTAGGTTTGGGGTCTTGAAAGCTGTCACTAGTCTATGCATATAATACCTATATACAGTTTCAGAGCTTATGCTTAAATATCATTGTCAAGGGATGTTGATTTGACAATTAACATGTGCTGACTTTTCTTATGTAGGTTTTTGAATATTTTGCGTCTTTCCGAACCCCAGAAGGAGAAATACTCATGAAACCAGCAGATTTGATGCGTGCAATTGTTCCTGTTTTCCCTCCTTCTGAATCCCACCTGGTTCGAGATGGGTATTTGATAGGAGAGAGGAATCCTGGGGAGCTAAGATGTGCTCCATCGAACTTCTTTATGCTTTTTGATATGAACAATGATGGACTCATATCGTTCAAAGAGTGAGTTGCCCCACTTAAGTTGACGTTTTCCATTATATCTTATTTGCTTTCAGGAATATAATATTGTTCCATGTATTTTTACCAGATATATATTTTTTGTAACACTACTCAGTATCCCGGAATCGAGCTTCTCAGTCGCATTCAAAATGTTTGACACAGACAATAGTGGGTTTGTATACGGGATCCTTTTCTTTCCTGTGCCTATTCTCAAAAGTCAGTTGCTTGTCAAGATTAAGTTTTCACTGCTTCTACTTTCCGGATGCAGACTCAGAAATATGTTGGATTATTCAGTCAAGTCGTTTCTCAACTCTCTGGACATATTTGTTCATATTCATAATTTCATAATTTAATGCTTAGATACTGCTGTAGGTTATTCCCTAATCTGCAGCTACGATATTTAAACTCTGGAAATTTGTGGTGCGACTGCTTTCATGTGTTGCTTTAAATTGTTAATGAACTCCCTTATTTTCCACTGCCTATCTTTCTATAAGTTTCTTGTTGTTGGTTCTATCAACTGCTGGTAACTTTATCATTCCATAGGGAGATAGACAAGCGAGAATTTAAGAAAGTGATGTCTCTCATGCGGGCTCACAACAGACAAGGGGCACACCACAGGGATGGGCGTCGAACTGGATTAAAAGTTAGCGGTTCTGTGGAAGATGGTGGCCTGGTTGAGTACTTCTTTGGCAAAGATGGGAAGGCACGTCTTCAGCATGATAAATTTGTCCAGTTCATGAGAGATTTACAAGTTGAGGTAACTTAGCACTCCCAATATTCTCAACATGTTGCAGGTCACCTCTCTGTGGACACTCAGATTCTGATACTTGAATTGTTATCAAGCTTTCTTCTTCACTAAATTAATCTTGAATTGAGGAACTTTTGTTATTTTTGATATATGCTTTGGTTCTCTTGTCCCTTATAATTAGCTCATCTCATGTAATGCCTTACATTTTTACCGCCAGAAGTCAAGGTTGTAAAGTGGCCTAGATAGAATGTTTCTGCTTGTTGATCTTTGTTCTTTTTCTAATTGCAAGTTTAATACCATAATCTTAATAATAGCATGTAGAGCACATCTTTTGATACATAAGCCTAACAAGACCATTCGATTGTTTATCTCTGCATTCACTATCCTTGGTTAGATTTTTTTTTTTTTTTTTGGTAAAAACCTTGGTTAAATTTTTGTATCACATTATTGGTTTTTTGTAGGGAGGTGACCTTGATCCTCTCTCTCTCTCTCTCTCTCTCTCTCTCTCTACACTTTAGGTTAAATTGAACCTACTTATATCAGAAGTAAACTAGCTGATTTTCTTTCGCCTATTTTCACTTTGGTTTACATTATCTAATATGAGCAATCTCTCTCCATCTCACAGATGCTTAATTTGGAGTTCTCTCATTATGACTACAAACAAAATGGAACTATATCTGCTAAAGATTTCGCATTGTCCATGGTTGCTTCTGCTGACATGAACCATTTGCACCGTTTGCTGGACCGAGTTGATCAATTAGACAAAGAACCACATCTTACAAATGTGCGTATTTCACTAGAGGAGTTTAAGAACTTTGCAGAGCTACGCAAAAAATTGCAGCCATTTTCCTTGGCCCTTTTCAGTTACGGAAGAGTAAATGGTTTACTCACTAGAAAAGACTTTCAGCGAGCTGCATCTCGGGTAAGACATCTGTCTCTTCCTCATACATTAACAAACAATTGTTCTGCCTATGTTTTTATTATGGTATGACTGGATATGATAACAATAGATAGATGTTTGCATCTTAAAAGCCTGTTAAGCTATATTTCTATTTTGCATGGAAGTTTCTTTTGTTGTGTAATTTTAGCTTTCAGGACTAGCAGGGGCTGTGGCTTGTAGCACATTAGCAGATATCACGGCTTTAACTTTTAACATGAAGATGGCGCACGCAATTTGATGGAAATTGTTTTGGTTACAAACATGAATTGACATTCTTACCAAATAGCACTGAGAGAAGCAATTTGATTTCATCGTTGTTGTTGCACTATATGATTCTGCAATTTCATAGTGCAAAGCTTCAGATTTTCCATGGAAATGGTTAATGAATGCTTGCTTCTCTTACTTCACATGACTCCTTTTGTTGTAACTATCTGCAATGAATCCTTTCTCAAATTGTTTGGTGGGAATTTTGACTTAAAATCAGGTCTGTGGTGTCTCACTTACGGATAATGTTGTGGAGCTCATTTTCCACGTGTTCGACTTAAATCAGGATGGGAATTTAAGTGCGGAGGAATTTGTTAGGGTTCTTCGCAGACGAGAAAAAGACATTGCAATGCCAGAGGGCGATGGTCTCATGGGATTGCTTTCTTGTTATCACAATTGTGGAAACAAGTACACTATCAATTGCTTGCTTTCTTGAGTCTTATCTCAGGTGCAAGGTCCCATATATAATCTTCTGCGACGACTTATCTGTATGGTTGGTTGCTGGAAGCGTTGGTGATATTCAGTGACCCCATGACTCTTTTCAGAGTAGAGATGAATCTCGAACTGCTTAGCGACTCCAGTGATCTGATGCTGAAGAGTGTCGCGTAGCAGCCAGGTACTCATGAAGGCAAGCAATAGCATCACATTCTGGATCCATTTGGCATGTCGAAAATAGGAGAACTGAGGTTCTCACAGGCACTAGTGAATGTTAGGTTGATGACAGCCGGTGCGTTTTCCCTGGCTTATAACAGGGAACCGGTATGGTTTACTGTGAATGTACAAAAAATAATCGAGTATAGCTTTAGACATTACATGGATTATTGAAATAGATAAGGTCCTGTGAACTGTCGTCTTTTATATACGCCTCTTTTCTCTTGGCCTGATCGGAGAATTCTTCTTCCTTTTTGGTGATGAAAGCATTGGTGAACTTGTGCTAAGATTTTTGCTTTAGTAGAGGGATTTTGTTGGCAAGGGTTTTGAAGGTACTTGTTAGGTTAAATAAAAAAGGAACTAACACTTTCTAAGACATTGAAAATAGAAGAGTTAAACACGTTTCAGTAATATCATTTATTTCATACCAGTAAATTTTAAATCCCCAAATAATGTTTAATTAGGTTTAACAGACGTTCAAGGGGCACTCTTTAAAATTAGACATGCTATGGAATGGTTTGTTGTCCACATTTGATCTCTCGTTTTTTCCGTGGTGATATTTCACTACTTTTGATAACTTCTTTATGGAGCCATCAGGCATGTGAGCTCTAAGGGCCTGTTTGGTTCAAAGATTGCAAATCTTTCATTTGACTCTAAAGTTAACTAAATGGTCAAATGCAAATGCGTTTGGTTCGTATTTTTTGCACGAACTTTGGCAAAGAAGATTGCATCTCCAAAGTCTGCAAAAGCGCCTTTAGCCCGATGGAGCTCTTGAGGTGCATTGGCAAGTTGCATCCTCGGGAATGCAAGTAGCTCGATTCTTGTTCATCTTCTCCAACCTCTTCAAGTGCTGATCGGAGGCCGACGACCACCGGCGAAGGGATGGCGCGCGTCGGCGATCGTCGCCTGGGGTCGCCGGACCTCAGGCGACGCCCGGATCTCGTGACCCGGGACGGCCCGAGGTTGCTCGACCCAGGTGACGGTCGCCGGGGTCGGGCCACCCTAGGCGACGGCCGCCTGAGGTTGCGCGACCTAGGCGATGGTCGCCTGGGTTGTGCGACCCCAGGCGACGGCCACCTAAGGTTGCGCGACCCAGGCGACCACCTGAGGTTGTGCGACCTAGGTGACGGTTGCTTGGGTCGCACACGGTCGTCGCCTAGTTGCCTAAGTTGCGCGACCCCGGCGACGGCCGCCCGAGGTCGCGCGACCCAAGCGGCGGATCCGACCGCCGGATCGATGGTCCGCTAATCTGGCGGTCCTGGGAGGCCGGATTTCAAAAAAGAAAAATAGAATTTTTTTTTTAAAAATTTAATAAAAAGTAATTTACAAATGCAAATTTTACCAAATGGTATTTTGGCTAAAGTTGTATTTCAATACAAATTTTACCAAATGATATTTACATTTGGAAACCTCCTTCACCAAAGGTATTTGCATTTTGGCAAATGCATTCCCCAAAAGCCGAACCAAACGGGCCCTAACTGTTGGAGAATCTAGGAATCAATACTGGGAGTATGACTGAGTTCAGTTGTGAGTGGTTCGGGCTTGATTCAATGACCCTTGAGATTGACTCTTTTAATTTTGAGTCGAGCAATTAGAGTCTATCATGTGAGCTTGCAATGCTAAACTTGATATGCGAGACTAATTGAGTTTCTTTTATCTGTTCTTTTTGATCGAGTCGAATTTGGACATGGCATGTATTAACTCGACTCGTCGATCGAACTTTTAGTCAAAGGACCTGGTCTCGAAGAGCAAGTAGACTCTAATTCCTTAAAAAATCCCTCACATGGCATTGACTTTTGACTTGCCGATCGCGGATGACTCCTTTGGCACATTGGAAAGGACGGGACAAGAAGCGGTCCAAATCAATTACATATCATGTTGCATCCAAAGCAAATCGATTCGCAGGACACGTAGAACCCATGTAGTTGGGCGGTCAATTCCAACCTCCTCGATCATGGAGCTGCTAAATAAAAAAGCTCAATTAGCCCTAATGATTTCATCCCATCCCCACGCCCCCCTTTCCCCTTCACTTCGCATAGCATTGTCCCCCACTTACAGCTAATTTTCTACTTAAATCATCTTTATTTTTTATTTTTGACATTTCTTGTGGGTTTTTTTTTTTTTAAATTCCTGGTGGCCCCGACATGCCATATAGAAGGATGCGTGTACATAATAAATATGTAATTATTAGCAAAAGAGAATATAAAGAAGCGGGGTTTCCTCAATTCAATGATTGAAGGCAACGGTGGCAAGAAAAATGTGGTGTAGGGAAAGCCGAAGATGCCAGCCCATTCCAGAAAACAATCACTCCAATTCGTTCCTAAATTATCGATTTTCTTTCCCTTTTTTTGGCTCGAGTTCTTTCCCCATGGAAATAAGGGAAAACGATAATTATCAAGATATTCTACCACCTAAGACATCATGACCCGAACTAATCAAATTGCGATCAATTAAAGGACAAAAAAGAGGGAAAAAAGAAAAGAAAATCAAGGGAGAAGGGAGAGTTGATGGAGAAGGCAAATAAAATAAAGTGAAAATAATATAAATAATCATTTGAAATTGATTTAAAGTACATTTTTTTTTTTAAATTTATTAATTTGTTTAATACGATTCTTGGACTTTAACATAATGTACAATGCTTGTTTAACGTAGCTCATAAATTTTTCGTATATATTTGATTTAATCCTAATTATATGTTGTTTCTAAAATTAAATTAGTGGATGGATAATAGTTTAAAAATTTGGCGATTTATATTGAACAAATTAAAATTTTAGGGACGATTTTATATATTAAATTAAAATTAAGGAATAATATTAAATAAAAAATTATTCATCGAGTTAAAATTCAGAAATTATTTACGTTATTACCTTTAAATTAAGCCGAGACATCCTCCGCGGAATATGCTCGTCTATACTTGGGACTCGGACCATTTTCTTATATTTGTCACTTTTAAGTGTGCTGTATACGCGGGGCAAAAGAAAAAGATAAACAATAGTGGTTCAGGTCTCCGCCTTTCCAGCGAAATCGAGTGCCCCACCTCACGATCCCATGCCGGTCGTGCACTACACGCTCCATTTTTCAATTTCGTAGACTATTAAGTGAAAGAATAAAATAGGTAAGTTCCTACTATGTTAAATGATGCTAATTTTAAGTACTAATAGAACAGTAAAGCCGGTGACGCGCAAATCCCGTTGCCTGAGCTAGGTTCCGTGCACTAGCAGCAACTTACCAATTTTGAGCCGATTGGGTTACATACATGGATGAGTGCTACTGCGATGCCAACTGACGTAATTATTAAAAGGTTGTTAATTGAGTTGAGAATTAAATGCTAGATTTTGATTACAGTGTGAAGGGAAAGTCGATAGATCTTCTTGCTTACACTACGGGTTCTCAAATAGTTAATGCGCACGTAAATCCTGACTCTTAAAATGATCTCGAGAAAATACGCGGCATGGATTGAACCTTAGTAGGTTAATATCATAAAAAAATTTAAATTATTATATTTATAATAAATTTTTGCAAAATTAATTTTTTGAGCATTTAAAAACCCAATGATTAAGGGGTGTACTGATGATTTTATAAAGGATAAATATGTTACGGATATATTAATTTACTGTTGAATTTGAGGTAAAATAATTATAGATATTTTAATTTAAGATTTTTCATGGTATGAATACGGTGCATATATGAAGTCATGATGTTATCACCTCCCTGAAATGCCGACGGCCATTCTACCAATCATGGAAGCTGGCGGCTACGCGCTGCGATGGAAGGTGGGGGCCCGTACGCTAATGATGAGCGATGATCCCCTTCCCAAGTTGACCTCCTCCTCCGCTTCCAGCTACATTGCCCTAGGAACAGGAAGAAGAAGAAGAAAGAAAGCGCCCGCCAGCCCGCCAGCCCCTGTTTTTTCTTCCTTTTCTTGTTTTTTCCCTTCTTGGGCAGAGCGAAAATGGCCTAAACATTCCTTTTCCTCCTCCGCAAGCCGAGACGAGGCGCCCAGTAATGCTTCGTCTTGACCTCGCCTCCTGATCGCCTTGCTTTGTTCTTCTGCGTCAGGACCCTGTCGGGACCGAGACGTGCGTCCCCACGTTTCTCCTCTCGTCTTTTCCTCTGTTTATCAATCAGGGGTATCGGATTCTTGATTCGGAGATTGAAAAAGGGAAGAGCTTTTGGGTCTTTTCTTGGGAAGTCCAAGAATACGGTTTCTGGGTTCCTGATATTTTCCCCCTGAGGACTGGGTTTTTTTTTTTGTTTTTTGGCTTGATAGAGGTCGGGTCTCGTTAAAAGCTGAAGAAGCTCGCGGAAAAAGATATTCTTTCAGGGTTTTGGTCATCTTCGCGTGTGTCTGTAATGTTTAGATGAATTTGGGAAGTGGGACTTTGGTGAATTTGATTTAGCTCTCGAAAAAAAAAAAGAGGCTTCTGCTTTGTGCTGTTGTCGGTACCGTTTGTTGCAAATCAATGGGAAAGCCCGCGGCGAAGAAGAAGCAGCCTGTTGCGCCGAAATTTAGCGATGCTCATGGCAAGGCGGGCAAGCCCTCCGACCGCAACTCCAAAGCCTTTGATGAAGACACTGCGGTGTTCATCACCATGTCTCAGGAGCTCAAGGAAGAAGGTAACAAGCTCTATCAGAAAAGGGATCATGAAGGTGCCATGTTGAAGTACGAAAAGGCCCTTAAACTTTTGCCAAACAATCATATTGACGTCGCTTACCTGCGCAGCAATATGGCCGCTTGCTACATGCAGTTGGGGATCGGCGAATATCCGCGAGCAATCAATGAATGTAATTTAGCATTAGAAGTGTCCCCTAAGTATAGTAAAGCGCTCTTGAAGCGCGCGAAATGCTATGAGGTGTTGAATAGGTTGGATTTGGCTCTGAGAGACGTTAATAATGTCCTGAGTATGGAGCCAAATAATTTAAATGCGCTGGAACTTGTGGAGAAGGTGAAAAAGGCCATCAGTGATAAAGGTATCCAGATTGAGGACAAAGAAGTTGTCTTGGAGAGTACTGAATCCCCTAGTGCGTTGCCAGTGCGCAAATTGGCAAAAGAGAAGTCGA